>NC_074713.1:32793600-33081100 GCF_947242115.1 Biomphalaria glabrata
CTAACAAGGAGTGCAGTGTATTATTATTGTAGTAAAATAAACTTCATGTTTGTCTGCTGAAACGGACTTAGGTCAATTTATACTATTTGTCTTGTCACGTGTCAAGAGCACCTCAGGAAGCAAGAACTCAGTATTACACCATTTAACGTTCATTGACAGTTTCACATCCCCCCTACCCCCAAAAGGGGAGTGGAATTTTTTTGTGTGACTGTAGGGTAAAAAAAAGTCCAGGAAAAAAATGAAGAATGCCAAACAAAATAATAAATTACCAAAAATTTATTAACTAATTGGTTACTTTTTTAAATTGATTTATTGATTCTTGTATTGTCAGGTAAAAGAAATAATTATGCAAAACTTGATCCGAGATTGGGTGTGGAAATAATGTGTTCAAACTTTTGACCAGACAGACAGAGTGAGTTGACATAAGCTTAGTAAAAATTCAAAAAGAAGACTTCCTATATTTTCAAAGCATATTTTTATTTCTTTTTCATAAAGTTGACTTATTTTTAATTTGCTGCATGTCCTTTCTGATTCATTGAAGACACAGGTCTAAACAAAAATCAAAACTAAAAGCATAAAAAAATAGATCTAGGTCAATTTCTTTGTTGTTGTTGTTCCAGAAAGATTAGTAGCACTGTCTTTTCTCTACATTCAAATAAATTATTACAACTTAAGTAAAGCCCCACAATGCATTATCAGAGCATCCACACAATCCTGATGCAGTTGGTTGTGAAGTATCTGTGCTGGACTGTTGTTCCGACTTCTTGATGATCCCGGGTTCATACACTGCCCGCATAACATCCCCCATCGTCCTGTGGGAGGTTTGGATTAGGAAGTAAATTATCTCCAACTTTGAAGGAGCATTCGAAACATGTAAAACATTTACATTTATATTATGGTTCCAAGTAGAGGTCTGACCTATCATGCTTTCTATATTTCACATGTTTTGAATGTTCCCTCAGAATTAAGGATTATAACATTCTAATACAAACCTGCCACAGGATGGTTGAGGATTGCGGCTGTAAGGGTTTGAACCCAGGACTTTCAAGACCACTTATCAAGGGACAATACCACACAAACAGGCAGCCATCCATAGTTCACACTATGTCCATTAATCAATGTAACTTATCATTTAATGGATGTATATGCGTGCTTGTGTTTCACATCATTTTCTTAAACATTTTGATTTATGCATGTTTGTTAATTAAGAGGCCCGTTTTTATTTTTAAAAAAACAAACAAACATACAAAATACTTTATATCACAAAAAAAAAAAAAAAAAAAAAAAAAAAAAAAAAAAAAAAAAAAAAAGCTTACCATAATTGTATCAATTAGTTTGTTAGTTACAAGCTTAGAAAACAGAGGGGCGGATGGAATGGAAAAAAAGGGATATCTGAGTGAATTTTACTGTAAATGGATTTTAATTACAAGCATTTACAAACATAAACAAAGTGAACCTATGATTTAAAAAAATCAATGCAATTTTTCATTTATTTATTTATGGTATCTCCAGCTATGTATTTAAAATATGCTCGGTGTAGGTCTTATCTTCAATTGTTCGTTTTTATCTGCGTTAAGAGAAGACGTTTCATCCAAAGCAACCTTATGCAAAATATTTTTTCAAATAAAGTTATCACTTTAAAAGTTTCTTAGCTTGAGGAACTTTAAACTAATGGCATACTTTTTAAAAATGTCTTTTGAAATTACAAATCAATGGATTTAATCCAATGCGCTTGGCAGAACTCACATTTATATTGGGGGAGGGGGGAAGGAGGGAAGCATGTCATTACCAGGTAGGACTTATTATATACTCATAATAATCAAAACCTTTGTCAAAATACAATTCGGTGGATGGGGATAGAACTCGTACTACACATACAATATTATTATTATTATTTATCATTTAATTATTTCAGTACAACATAAATAAAAACATAATTAAAGTTATCCAGAACCTCTACAAGGAAGCCACTAGTGCGGTGTATTTCAACAATAATATTGGGGACTAGTTTAAAACCACAGTTGGAGTAAGACAAGGCTGCCTACTCTCACCAACACTTTTCAAAATTTTCCTTGAAAGGATAATGGAAGATGCTCTCGGGGGCTATGAAGGAACAAAAGCTACTAACTTGCGCTTTGTGGATGTCATATATGGCCTAATTGGACAGAAAAAGAACTAGCTGAATTGGTGATGTGCATAGACAAGATTTTTGCAGCATATGGTAAGCAAATAATTGCCAATAAAACAACAAATTATGACCAAAGGCCAACAGGGCTTTAAAAGGGGCATCAGCATTGGAGGTGAAAAGCTTACTAGTGTCAGTAGTTTCAAATACCAAGTGACAAAACCTGAACTAGCCTGAATTGCACAGTCCACAGCAGCCCTCTCAAAACTTAAATAATATAGAAAGACAGAGGCATAGCCCTCTGCACCAAAATCAGACTGATGCGCTCCCTGGTCATGGCCACATTCTTGGGATGTTGACTGCAGAGCTAGAGAGGAGGATCCGAGCAATGGAATTGAGATGCTACTGAGGGATACTAGGTATCACATTTAAAGACCGCATCACAAACCAAGAGATTAGAGAGAAAGAGTTATTACATTGATTGGACCACATGATGACCTGCTAACTATCGTAAAAAAATGCAAGCTAAAAATCTATGGAAATATTACAAGGTCTTCAAGGCTCACAAAGACCTTCCTTCAGGAAACAGTACCAGGAAAAAAAGAAGAGGAAGACAGAGACAACGATGGGAAGACAACATAAAAGAATGGACGGCCTGCCATTGAAAGAAGTTCTATTTTAAGGCAAAAGACAAAGAAGAATGGAGAAAGACGATCAACAAATCTTGCATGGTGCCCCAACAGTCCAACAGACTAAGGGGTAGGTAAAAGTAACAACAAGCAAAATACAAAAAGAATACTTTAAAAAAACAAAACAAAGCTTATATAAAGTGTATAAATTAGGTTGGATTAGCCATGTAATTAAATTACCAGACAAACAGAAAGAGTGAGCTGATATAAGCTTTGTAAAAATAAACTTAATCTGTAAAATCTTAGTAGCTAAAAGACAAAAAAAAAACACACTAAATTTATATTATACACGTTTATTAAACATTATTTGTCAAAATAAGCAGTTGTAACAATCGCCATCTTCTTCCATGCCTACTCAACAATTTCAACACAGTTCTTCATAGCATTGAAAAATACTGGCCTGAGTTTGCGTTTTTGAATGTTTTGACATATTGCCAATTAGAATAATCTTCATTTACTAAACTTTATTTAAACATGTTTCTTTATCCTCTTCATCATAAGAATCAGAAGTTGCAACAATTTATATAGAAATTTAAATTATTTATTTGTAATATATGTATATCGAATTTAGTGACTGATTTTTTGCTTTGATTTTGTTTCGCTTAGGTGAGATTTTAATACTAAACCATCACTTGTCCCAGCGCAGCCACAACCAAGGGGGTTTTGACTTTAAAACTTTGCACTTAAATCCCCCTCTTCTATAAAACAAAACAAACAAAAAATATGCAGATGACAATTCCAAGAGCATAGCTAAGGAAGATTTTGATTTTAAAACCCCCTTTGAAATTAAGGATAAAACACCCCCCATCCATTCACCAGTCACCAGATTCTATGAGCGTGGCCAAGAGGGGTTTTGTGTTTTAAACCAGCAGGGTTTGCAGCTCTTCAATATAAAATAAGCAAATTACACACTCAAAATTCTATGAGCTTAGCCAAAGGACGTTTTGAGTTTAAACCCCCCTTCAGCTGGGTTTGAAGCCAAAAAATACCTCTTCAATATGAAAAAAAAAGCAAATTACACACTAAATATTCCATGAACATAGCCAAGCCAAGGGAGGTTTTGAGTTTAAACCCCCCTCCTCCAGAGGGCTTTTTTTTTTTAAGTTTAAAACCCCTCAAGATGGTTTTGAGTACAGAAAGCCTCTCTCTTCAATATTATTCTAAAGCAAACTACAGTCACCAAATTCTATGAGCGTAACTAAGGGGGTTTTGAATTTGTTAAAAAAAACTCCAGAGATTTTTTAGTTTCAGACTAAGACTAAGACTGCTTTATTGATCCTTACAGTAATTTATTGTGATTACAAGGACTTTTTTCTCATATAAAGACAAAAAAAAACAAAAAACAACAGAATGTAATAAAGATGATTTTGAAGATAAAACTTCCCTTTTCGATATAAAATCTAAAGCAAACTACAGTCACATAATTCCAAAAGCGTAGCCAAGAGAGGTTATGAATTTCTACCAGTGGCTGGGCTCCCTGAATAAAGTGCAGTGAATAATCTGCCGAAATTGAAAAAGACTAAATGAGGCTCATCAAAGATGGCTAAGATGGATTTCAGGAGTTAGTTATAGAGATAGGGTCTCAAGCAAGGAAATCCTATGCCAAACTGAGAGTCGATCCCTTACTAAGGTTGTGACAGAGCATTGCATGAGGTTGGTGGGACATGGAGGCCATTACAAGGAAAGTGAAACAGTGACATCCTAGTACAATTTGGTGCCACACTTTCATGGAGGTCCTCAGAGCAGGTGGGAAGAGGTTTCAGACATTGCCAGTGACAAGATTTTTGTGGAAGCAACTTGCCGCCCAATGCGCCAAACAGCGCGGTATAAAGAGCTTACGGTTAGTTCTTTGAGGGGTGTAATTTAATGCCCCAAGTGTAGATCATTAAAAGCGTACAAGTATTTTAAATTACACTCAACAAAGGAGTAGATAATTAGTATTTATTTACAGCATACAATGGGTTACACCTGACTAGACTGACCACAGGAAACCTTATTAACTCTGTGCTAAAACAATTCACCACTCACAACTAATAAAATAAAGAAACAATCTCACATCTTACACACCCCTGCTCTTGACAAGTGAGAGAATCTAAGTAACATAGGAAAAACAACAACCTGACTAACAAATTTGAAATTCGTTTTTCTTACATAAAAAGACAGCTAAATGGAAGGAAATTGGTTCAGAATCATTGGAAAATGGACAGCACATTATACAGCACACTATTTTTATAATAAATATTAAAATAATTATTTAATGACAACAAAAACAGCGAATGTCCGAATTCATGTAATGTCCGAATTAAATAAACTACTATATATCAGTTCTAGTCTATCTAAACTTCTAAACTAAAGTACCAATCAACTAATCATATATGTCTAATAATAAACTACATCTACAAACAGAATCTAGACCTTCTAATTCTATGTAGATCTAGACCAGTGATGCCCAAACTACGGCCCGCGGGCCAGATCCGGCCCACGTCGTGGCTCCATCCGGCCCGTCTTAGACAGAATATTGACAGAAAGTGAAGAAATTTTTTAAAGGCTGAAAAATGTGTTTTAGACTCTTAACTTTTTCTTGGATGGATTTCATTACAATCTAATGTATTCTAGTATTCAATTTATTTTTTTTAAATGAACACGACGTTTATTTTTTTGTTGACAAGTGTTGACAGTTGTTTTAGGTTCTTGGATGATTCCGCTGCTGTCTTGAGCTAGTCGTATTCTAAACATCTTGTGTGTAACACTGGGCATCAATTCTGCATCATTTTTGGTAATATTCTTTTGATATCAAAGAGAATGGTATGTACCATTTAATATTGTGCGTTAATGAAATGGTAGAGCCATAGGAATGAAAACTAGATTCTGAATGTAGAAATTTCTGGGAAAAGTGGAAACATATTTGCTTTTGTGGAACATGATAATAAGCCAGCATGATTAGTACAGAAATGTGGCTTTTTAAAAAATATATAAAAATATAAAAAGAAAACAAAACATTTAACAAAATATGGCGGTATTGTTGGTTTGAGCTGTAAAGAAATAGATTGCTAAGTTACACCTAGCTGAGTGAGTTGAGCGATTGACAAGAACAAAAAAGATAAGAAATGTGTCCACGGTAAGCTACAGAGTTGTTCAAATTGTGAGAAATGAAGTTTAAAAAATATAGTGCCTTCTAGCAGAGCTGAGAGAAATTATTCTGGGGAAAAAAAAGCTGATAAAGCATTGCAAAAAGAGTGAACAACTTAGGTAAACATTTCCATTCAAAACTAAATGACAGAGCAGCTGATTATGAAATATTTTCTATTGCCACTGAGGACTGCTCCAACAGATCTGGAACTGATTGACATACAATGCCAGACTTCCCTGCTTGAGAAATTTAGAGCGATGTAGACAGTTGATTTTTTCAACGAGTTGTAAGAAAAAACTTTTCTAATTTCCAATATTAAGTTTTAAGGAGTAGACAAACCTTTCAGAAATAAAACGGAAGAAACTTATCTTACGTAATCGCGTTACCTGTGTATGTAGGCCTAGTAGTGCAACGGGTTTCTAATAAAACTATTTAAAATGGTTTATAAATTCAATTTATTTTTTAAATCTATTTGATTATGTGACCCGCGACACGAGTGTTGGAAATTAAAATGGCCCGCTGGCCGAAAAAGGTTGGGCATTACTGTGACAGGTGGGGAAATGTGATGTGTGTTTGGCGCGTTTAATGTCTAGGGGATGATTATTTTTAAAGCTGTCACACACCAACCTATCAGCATATGAATCGGGAGCAGGCACGCAACGAGACAAGCAAGATAGATGCAAAAGTTAAAATAAAAGAATATTTATTTACATAAATATACATATAAGAATAAAAAGGGGGAGGGTTTGCTTCTATCTCTAAATAATACTAGGTTTAATCATCACTCTTGCACCTAATAAGAGAGTATGTCACTTTGTCCTATGACTTAGCTGGTTGTCCTGTTGATGTCGCAGCTGGCTGTGTCCTGGCTTGAGGTTCTGCAGCTGGAGGTGACGCTCTAGCGGATAGAGGGACGCCGGAGATATAGTTCTTGTGGAGTCTCAATCCCAAGTTCTAATATCTGTAGTGGGCACAGTAGGGCGGGTGGCCGGCTACCGTGTGCACAAGGTTACTGCGGGCAGAGCTGATCTGCCGTGGGCAGCGTAGTTGACAGGATATGTCCAGTGAGTTGCAGAGGGTTGGCGTAGCTATGACGTCTCGCACAGACCTGAGTCTATAGGGACGTCGCACCTAATAGGTTGACAGGTGGGCTGTCGAATAGGCGGGCAAGGCCGATAGTGCCAAGTAGTAGAGTTGAGTAGATCTCCGTAGGCAAGTGTTATATGGTCCAACAGCTCCAGGCTCTTATGTACCAATGGGATGTCAGTCTTCATCCGCCCCAAAGCTTGCAATTGATTTTTGATTTTAGGCACATCGGCACAATTTAGGCCATGTCGTGCCTGCAGTCCCTTAAGGACTACTCTCTCTCTAAACAACAAGGGCCAGATTCTATACAGTCATATCATTAAAATCAAGGTCTATTCACAGTTAAAATAGTAAAGGTAGTAAAAATTTAATTATTTGGTAAAAATCTAATGTAAATAGTACATGTCCACAAACTCATAAATCAGATCTTCGTAGATAGCCCCACCTCCCGGATAAAGCCCAGCACCCTCCCAGGGTCGACTTTATCAAATAGTGTTTTTAAATCAGTGGCTCTGAAATATTTCTCCCTGACATCCTGGTATCTGGGGCAATCAACGAGGATATGTTCCACGGTGAGGCGAGAGTCACAGTACTCACAACGTGGGGGCTCCTTTCTCTTCAGTACAAAAGAGTGCGTGATGTAGGTGTGGCCAATCCAAAGTCTGGACATGGTCGTGCTACCACGCCTAGGTGGTAGAGGCAATACTTTGTCTCAGGTCCGAGCAGGGAATTTGGGTTCCTGACACCGCATGATTTAGGGCTCTCTTTGCTTCTCTGTCTGCGGCTTCGTTTCCCTCAATGCCAACATGTGAGGGGACCCAGATGAAGGTGACATCCTTACGGTCGGCTGTTATATGGTACAACAGCTTCAGGCTCTTATGTACCAATGGGATGTCAGTCTTCATCCGCCCCAAAGCTTGCAATGCAGATTATAAATTTCCTCCTTTCTGATGCTTTAACGGCCATAAGTGCAAGCGATATTGCATGCAATTCGGCCGTAAAGATGGAGCAGCCATCGGGGAGTCTACGGGAGATTGTTTTGTTTCGAAAGGAGCAGGCACATGCGACCTTTCCATCCATTTTGGATCCGTCTGTGTAGATGGTGCCACAATCTCCATAGCTCTCCTGCAGTTCCCTAAAGTGGACTTGTAGTATGCTTGGGTCTGTATTTTCTTTTTTGAAATTACGGAGGGATAAATTTAATTTGGGTTTATTCATTAGCCAAGGAGGATTCTGAGGGGTTTCTATTTTAGAGATTTGGTCAATGGGTGGGGTTAAATTTTGGATGGGTTCTCTCATTCGAAGGCCCAACGGCCGTATGACGTTAGGCCTTCGATTGTATAATTCTGCCTCTGTGGGGTTAAATATGGAGTCGAAAGCAGGGTTCGTGGGGTTGGATTTTAGCTTGACTATATACTGCATTGCAAGCTTTTTCATTCTTATATCCATGGGGAGTTCTCCAGCCTACACATGGAGACTTGGGATAGGTGATGTACAAAACGCACCAAGACAGAGACGCAGGGCAGCATTTTGTATTGGTTCCAGTATTTTTAGGTACGACTTCCTTGCTGCTCCATATATTATGGATCCGTAGTCTAGTTTGGATCGAATTAGACTCCGATAGAGCAGCAGCAAGGTATCTCTGTCAGCTCATCAGTCCATATGGCTGAGTACTCTTAGTATGTTTAATGACTTTTGGCATTTCTTCTTAAGTTCCTTAATGTGAGGGAGAAAATTAAATTTGGAATCTAAGGTGAGGCCTAAAAATTTTGTAGTTTTCACGACAGGGATCTTCTTTTTGTGTATAAATAGTTCAGGGTCTGGGTGGAGTCCCCTTAGATTACAAAAATGCATACTAACTGTTTTGGAGTCTGAGAATTTGAAACCATTATAGTTTGCCCAACCCTGAATTTTGTTTAAACATAACTGTAATTTTCTTTCTAAGGTGTTCATGTTTTTCCCATAAGTGAGAATGACAAAGTCATCAACATACAAAGAGCACTCTATGCAAGGGGACAGCGCATTTATGATGCTATTTATTTTAATGTTGAACAGGGTGACTGACAGAATGCTGCCCTGGGGTACACCCATTTCCTGGTCATGAGTGTCAGAAGCGGAGTTGCCCACTCGAACCTGAAATTTTCGATCTTTCAGAAATTCCTCCACAAAACGGGGGAGGTGTCCCTTAAGCCCCATAAGCGCCAGGTCACGTAGAATGCCATATTTCCAGGTTGTGTCATTGTGACAAGTCAAAAACTCGCTGTCAGAGTCGCTCTAAATTATCACAGCATGAATTATTATTTTCCATTATTTATTTATTTTATTTTAATTATTTCCCCATCCTACCCCTAAATTCTCCACCCGCACCACCTTTTCCGTTCCAGGCTAGACTTAGTTGACCACATTGGAGATAGCTAGGCCACGTCTTTCGAGTTATCTTCCCTTGACCGGGGCAAAGATACGCACAGACTTTGATCTTATCGGCAGGATGTCTGACAGCCGCAGTGGACACCACCTTGTGTGGAATGCAAATCACCCCTCCACCCCCCCTTTCTCCTATGTCTCTCTTTGATCTAGGAGACCACGAGGACAAACACGCCCATTGACCTCCCAATGTGCGAATCCCATCTCTTGTCGGACTTCACCCACGTGTAAGATAAATCTTAGCCTAGGACATTTCCTGTGTCCGCCCACATTCTCCAGGCCTGTATATAAGGTGAATTAAAGCAAGTCAAACTCTCTCTTTCTCATTCGAGCTGAGCTATCGAGTCTGGACTATATCATTTATTCTCCCTCCTAGAGGAATACCTGGTGGTAAGCCGAACTTAATCACAAGTTCCATCTTAATTACTTTTGTGCTATTTCCACTGGATATTATTATGTGTATTTTGCTTATTTCATTTATATTTAATTAGTGCATTGTGTATTTCTCACTGGCGTAAGTAGAAAACATAAACATGTCCTATGTATTCATTTATGTATTGCATTAATCTATTAATGCTACGTTGCTCAATTGATCGTTGATGTAACCATGTATATATTTGTACATCTTATTCTATTTCCTTTATCTCGGTTGGCCGCCTTGATAATTTTACTAGCGCGCTGATACTGCGTCTAGAAAAGAGTTATGGGTTATCTACCCTGTATTGAATTATCTCCCCTGAAGTCATTTTACTCTAACGAGAGTTGAGCCCCTTGAACGGACACCCTCTCCATTCAAGCGCGCTCCATTGTTCTCGACCCACGGTCATATGTATACAATCGTCTGGGTCGCTGACCACCGCCCATTTCCCCCCCCCTCTCTTTCTCTATCCACCTGTGTTGTTTATTTGAGATTATTATGTCCCCTTATATGTACATTTTATATTATTATTTCCCCTTCTATGTACATTTCTATATTGCTACTATCTGCCATCTATTTTCCAAATCCCATTTGTCATCATCTCCTCATTGTGCTCTAAAGCAATTTTACCAATCTGACGAATGCACCTCAGACGAGGGTATCGATAAGATGCATGAGAGACATGTCCTAACTTGTCTTTATTTATCCGCAGCCTCCCTCAGGTGTCTGCCTATTTATCTGTTGGATTAATCACCTATTCGCTATCAAGAATCACCTATTGCCTATTTATTTATTGGATCAACGACCTATTTACCTGCATATTTGTTTGATATCAGGAATCACCTACTATCTTTGTGCTTAGTGCTATTCAGCACTGCACTAGCTCACTGACCTGCCTCTGTATGTGCTTAGTGCTATTCAGCACTGCACTTGCCTACTGAGATCTACTTCACTCTACCACTTGGCGCTATCGGCATTGCCCGCCTATTCGACAGCCCACCTGTCAAGCTATTAGGTGCGACGTCCCTATAGATTTAGATCTGTGTGAGACGTCATAGCTACGCCAACCCTCTGCAACTCACTGGACATATCCTGTCAACTACGCTGCCCACGGCAGATCAGCTCTGCCCGCAGCAACCTTGTGCCCACGGTAGCCAGCCACCCGCCCTACTGTGCCCACTACAGATATTAGATTTTGGGGATTGAGACTCCACAAGAACTATATCACCGGCGTCCCTCTATCTGCTAGAGCGCCACCTCCAGCTGCAGAACCTCAAGCCAGGACACAGCCAGCTGCGACATCAACAGGACAACCAGCTAAGTCAGAGGACAAAGTGACATACTCTCTTATTAGGTGCAAGAGTGATGATTAAACATAGTATTCACTAGAGATAGATGCAAACCCTCCCCCTTTTTATTCTTATATGTATATTTATGTAAATAAATATCCTTCATTTTTAACTTTTGTATCTATCTTTCATTGCTTGTCTCGTTGCGTGTCTGCTCCCGATTCACATGCTGATAAGTGGGGGTGTGATAGCTTTAAAAATAATCATCCCCTAGACATTAAACGCGCCACACACACATCACATTTCCCCACCTGTCACAGTCATAGGCCTTTTCTATATCGAAGAATACAGCTACTAGATGTTCTCTTCTGAGTAATGCATTTCTAATATAAGCTTCCAGCCTTACCAGGTGGTCAGTTGTTGTCCGCCCCTGCCGGAATCCGCACTGGTAGTTTGAGATCACTTTATTCCTTTCCAGGTACCAGACCAGCCTACTGTTAATCATTCTTTCCATGGTTTTGCAGATGCAGCTTGTTAGTGCTATTGGTCGATAGTTAGCTGGGTCAGAGCCGTCTCTTCCCGGTTTAGGTATCGGTATAACTGTGGCTTTCCTCCAGCTGTTTGGGAAAGCGCCTGTTTGCCACACACAGTTATAGACCCCTAGCAGGACTGCCAATGAGGGTTCGGGAAGGTGCTTGAGGAACTGGTAATGGATTTCGTCTTCTCCAGGTGCTGTGTCATGTGACTTGTCCAGCGATTCCCTCAGTTCCTCAAGCGAGAACGGTTTGTTGTAGTCTTCATTGTTCTCTGACCTGAAATCAATGGGGTGTCTTTCCTCCCTGGTTTTGACTTTTTGGAACTCTGGCGTGTAGTGTGCAGTGGATGATTTTTCTGCTATTGAGGATGCAAGGCAGTCAGCTATTTCTCTGGGGGACGTGACAGTTCGTCCTTGGTTTTTCAAATGCCCTATTGCATTTGATTCTTTCCCTTTGATTCGCCTTACTGCCTTCCAAACCGCTCTAGCAGAAGTTTTGGCATCCAGACTGCCGACAAAACTTCTCCAGGAATTCCTTTTGGCTGACCGTATGGTTTGTCTAGCCTTTGCTCTAGCTATCCTGAAAAGCTTTAGGTTTTCCTGGGAAGGATTCTTTATAAATGCAGCCAGTCGTTTTTTCCTATCGCCAATAGCACTTTTGCAAGCTGTATCAAACCATGGTTTGCTGGGCCGTTTTGGGTTTGCAGAGGTTAGGGGTACAACTTTCCTGGCTATATTTAGTAGCTTGCTAGCAAAGGTATCAGTTGGGTTCTGTTCATCGAGGATATTTTCTGTGATATCCTCGGAGCATCTTTTTTGGAATTGTTCCCAATCGGCCTTATTCAGTTTCCACCGCTGAGGTCGTCCTAATGAAGGGAGATTGTTAGTAATGATGATTGGGAAGTGATCACTTCCCCGTAGATCATTGCTAACTGACCATTTAAAGTCGTCCAGAAGTCCGGGGACGCATACGGTGAGGTCAATGCATGTGAGTGATCCAGTTCCTGGGTGCAAGTAGGTCGGTGATGCATCATTAAGTATGCATAAATCATGTTGGAGGAAGATATCCTCCAGCATACGACCTCTTGTGTCGGTATTGTTGGATCCCCACATGGTGTTATGGGCATTGAAATCCCCAAGGATTAAATAAAGCCGGGGGAGTTGTTTCAATAGGTCCTCCATGTCTGTTCGGTTTAATGGAGCGCCTGGTGGTAGATACAGGCTGCAGCAAGTGATAACCTTGTGAAGGGTTATCCTAGCTGCTACGGCCTGTAGTGTGCTCTGTAGTTCTACCCTCTCATGGGGGGATGCTATCCTTCACAAGGATACAGACTCCACCTGATGCTCTCTCTGCATCCTCAACATTCTTGCTGTAAGCACGGTAGCTTCGGAAGCTGATGCAATCTTTCAGAAATGTTTCCTGTAAGCAGACAGCTACAGGAGTCTCAGAGTCCATCAGTAGCTGCATTTCCTCGTAATTGGCCTTGAGGCCTCTACAATTCCACTGTACAATTCTGGAATCCATGGCTTATTCTAGATGACCTACTTGGAGCTATTTGGCCTTGGGAGGCCCCCGGAGGGGTTTCCCTTTATTCCAGTGACCTTGGTATTTTTATTCTTGGGTTTGGATGGAGAGGAGGACAACCCCCTTTTGGGGGAAGTCTTTCTCTCTGGAGAGGGGAGATCCCTCTGGTTAGAGCGGAGGTTATTTCCTCCTCTCACCTCGGGCATCCTCTCCGCTTTGATTTCTCCCCTTAGGGAGTTGGTCAACCTCTAACTCGGTAGAGGTTGGGGTGTCTGGCTAGGTTCTCTGAGGAGAACCTGTGTCAGACATGATGTCTCCGGGTTCTCCCGGAGTATTGGTTTTGACATGCTGCTCAGTCTCCATGCTCTCATCAGCGAGCACAGAGAACCTGTTCTTTAGCATGACAACAGGGCTTTCTTGTTTCTTCAAAGGTGTGTTCTTTGGCGGTGTTTTCTTCTGAGTTGGAGGAGGAGGAGGGGGTGGTGGGGTCAATGTGTCCGTCTGTGTGGCTATGGATCTTCCTTTCTTAGCAACAGCCTGGGCGTAGGTCTTTGTCAAGCCGAATTGGCCCTTGGGTAGGGCCAGTACAGCCGATTTCGCCTGGCTAAAGGTACATCCGTTTCTTGCCTTGTACTCCTGCACGGCAACCTCCTGTTTCCCCACAGGGCAGTCCTTGGAGTAGGCTGAGTGGCCAGCTTGACAGTTTGGGCATTTGAACTGGGCTGTGCAGCCCTTGTCCTCATGACCCTCTCCAGCACATCTGGCACACACAGTGTTCCTCTTGCAGACTGCCGCGCCGTGTCCATAACCCTGGCACTTGAAGCACCTCATGGGGTTAGGTATGTAGGGCCTCACTGGAACTCGTAGGTATCCTGCCTTCACATACTCTGGCGGTGTCCTAGTTCCGAATGTGAGGATAATAGTGGCGGTTTTGACCTCCTCACCCTCCCTGCGCCTGGTAATGCGCCGGGCATGGGTGACTCCTTCAATGCCCTCCACTATTTCCTTCTCGGAACATTCCAGTAGGTCCCTAGAGCTGATTACACCTCTGCTGGTGTTCAGACTCTTGTGTGGCATGACTTCCACTTGGAGATCACAGAGTCTTCTGCATCTTAAAAGCCCATCAGAGTGTGTCTTGCTGTCTACTTCTACAAGGAGTTCCATTGATTTGTGTAGCTTAGACACACTCTTGGGCTCTCCCACTACTGACTTGAGTCCCTTATAGATAATAAAAGGGCTCAACTTTGTCAGGCTTTTACCCTCCTCTGTGCACCTAACCACCAGAAATGATGGCCAGGTGGCACAGCTTTTTGGGACCTCCTCTTTTTTATCGTCAATTCGACGTTTCTTGCCCAGACATAGGTCTGGGCCAAGTAGTTTTGTGTGTGTTTTTTTGTCCATATATATTTTGGTTAATTCGGCACCTGTGCTCCCCACCCGCCATCAAGTCCAACAAGGGGACGGGCCATTCGGATGTCCAGAATGAGCCCGCCAGGGCTACACAGGTGCTATACTCAGTCAGCTGCTACATCGGACATGTGTCCGATACAGCAGCTCCCTGATTGACCCTCCAGCATAGGTCGACGGCCTATGCTGGTAGCTCGGCCTGACCAGCCGGTTGACCCAGAGCGGGCCATCTGGGTCTCAGGTCTAGGGGAACTTGGAGCCAAAGTATTGTGTTGTTGTGGTTTATCCTCAGATAGCCACCACTCAAACACCAGGATCTCTTTATCCCCCCTTACCCGTCGCAGTCCACGGCAAACGGACTGGTCTAGGACGTTGTGAGAATTTAAAGTTAAGGAGACAGTGTGATGATCAATGAAGGCAGACTTAGGAAAAGAGGAGGCAGACACAATGATAGAAAAGAAGTAGGGCACTTTTGAGCTCCAAAAGTGCTAAGGAAAGAGGAGCGCAGTTTAACGTCATGTCTCGGGACGCGCAGACACAATGATAGAAAAGAAGTAGGGCACTTTTGAGCTCCAAAAGTGCTAAGGAAAGAGGAGCGCAGTTTAACGTCATGTCTCGGGACAAAAATGAAGTAGTCCTGACTCGATTGCTCAGATAGAATGAGAAATGAAAGAGGGTCTGGCTTTATTTGGATCTACCTTATATAGGCCTGGAAAATGTGGGCGGAAACAGGAAATGTCCTAGGCTAAGAATTATCTTACACGTGGGTGAAGTCCGACAAGAGATGGGATTCGCACATTGGGAAGGTCAATGGGCGTGTTCGTTCGTGGTCTCCTAGATCAAAGAGAGACGTGGGGAGGGGGGGGGAGGATTGACTTGCATTTCACACAAGGTGGTGTCCACTGCGGCTGTCAGACATCCTGCCAATAAGATCAAAAGAGATTGTGTGTTTACCTTTCCCCGATCAAGGGCAGATAAATGAAAGGACGCGCCTTAGCTATCTCCAATGTGGTCAACTAAGTCTAGCCTGGAGAGGAAAAGGTGGTGCGGGTGGAGAATTTGGGGGTAGGATGGGGAAATAATTAAAATAAAATAAATAAATAATGAAAAATAATAATTAATGCTGTGATAAATTTGAGTGACTCTGACAGCGAGTTTTTGACTTGTCACAATTACTGATCTAGACTATACATATATATATATATATATATATATATATATATATATATATATTATATATATACATATATATATCAAAATTCTAAATCTAGTCTCGAGCTAGTGACAATCTAATCTAGTCAATATTGACATTAATTCAAAAATAAAATCAGTCTAAATCTAGTCTAGTGTCTAGAGATCTAGAATCACTAAGAATCTAGACCTTTATTATTTATATAAATACTTTATAATAATAATAAAGAATGATAATGATAAATTAGATTTAATTAGATCTAGATTATTCTAGATCTAGAACTTAGTCTTTTTTTTTTACTCGACTTATATTAGTCTTAGATTTAGAATTAATTTAGATCTACTAACAATAACATCTAGATCTAGTTCTAGAATATTCTTGATAGATTTCAAGACTAGATCTAGATCTAGAAACTAAAACTTGATCTAGATCTACTCTGGAGGGGGTTTTAAACTCAAAAACCTCTGGAGGGAGTTTAACTTAAAGCCCTCTGAAAGGGGGGGGGTTAAACTCATAGAATTTAGTAACTGTAGTTAATTGCTGAAAAGCAGTCTCAAAGCCAATGTACCAGTCAACATGAAGAAAAAAAAAAGAGGAGCTCCACTCTTAAACTGGGCACATGGAATGTGCGGACTTAATAAACCCGCCTCTATGAAAACTTACTGGACATAAGAGATGCCAGGAAATCTGCATTAATAAATGTTGAACTGTCCTGGCTGAAATTAGACATAGCTGCCCCCTAGGAAACCTGTTTAGCAGACTCTGGTTCAATCAAAGAGAAAGACTACACCTTCTTTTGGCTAGGCAAAGCAGAAAGTGATATAAGGGAACAGGGCGTTGTTTTGCAGTTAAAAACACGCTGCTGAACACAGTAGAGCTGAAGTGCAATGGTTCAGAAAGACTCCTGTCACTACGCCTCAACACATCAATTGGACACAAGACTGATAAGTGCCTATGCTCCTACTTTGAGTTCACACCAGAGGACAACCTTTCGTCTGCTCTCAGGGAGATTCCAAATACTGAACAGGTTATCATCCTCAGCGATCTCAATGCACTCGTTGGATCCGACAACTCTGCGTTGAACAGCTGTATTGGATGGTTTGGTATTGGAAAGATTTAATGAAAGTGGGCAAAGGCTCCTTGAGATCTGCTCACTACACTCACTCTGACTTTACCTCTTCTAGGGTTAAGACTATATTTTTTGATTGGCTAAGTCTATACTAATGAGCCTGGCAATATTTATTCTGTTTTTGGAGCTGATTTATTTGATTTATAAGAAAAGTTATTTGATTCCATACTGTCCGAATTAAATTATGATTTTCTTACCAAAATTTATTTCGGACAGCCAGTTTTGGACATCAATGTTAATGATCTTATATTATATTTGTTTGTTTGTTGTTGTTTTTTTAATAGAGAATAAATGGGCAAATGTTTGGAGTGAGCTTGGTACATTGAATGAAGTTAAATGCTTAGATCTAAACCTACTAGATAGATCTAAATTTGTATCTATAGAGAGAATAAAGAGGATTCAGTTCTAAGGCAAGAATGGCTATCCTAACCTGTACTATACTACAAAAGATAATCTGTATTAGAAATTTATTAAATAATTAATAAACAAAAAACACAAACATTCAACACACATCTAATCATGCAAACATAAAATAAGTCTAAAAGTCTATGCAGAAGTCACTATCCCAGCGACCTAATTTTGGTAGAATAAGTGTGTTCATATTGTTATAACTCTGCCATCCAGGCTAGTGCTAGAAAGTGCGCACCGTGATAGACTAGACCTAAAAGGATGTCAACATTAGAAAGAGAACGATTTCCGCCCAAGTTGAGAGCGAATATGAAGAGACTGTGCTAAGAGAAGATGTTTCGTGTACCAGTGATGTCGTGTAAATAAACGTCTATGTCTCGTTGAGTTGCCTTACTTAAGTTATTACAATTGGTGTCAGAAGTGGGATTATAGGCAACTCAACGAGAGGAGGTAGGATTCAATCTCTATGGCATCGTTAAAGCTATTACATCAGTTCTTAATTAATGAGCTAAGACAAGAGCTTCGGGACCAAGGTTTAAAACCGTCGGTAGCAGGGAAACGCTCATGGCTAATCTGCGGCAAGCTCTGATCGATGAAGAAGAAGATCCAGAGACCTATCAATTTGAAATTGAACCTGTGATTGTTGATGTAACAGGCAAGATCCAAGACTGTGAGGATGCATTTAAGGAACAAATGAACACGATTAGGATCATGATGGGGAACATGAGTAGGAACATAATGTTGAACAAGGTAGATGAAAGTGTGTTGCAAGTAGAAGGCCTAATAGACCAAAGTGATAAAAATTGTGTTGCAAGTGAAAGAAGGAATAAACTCGTTAGTTAAAGGGCAGTTACCTGGTCAGGACTGTGGCTACACAAACAGTGGTGATGGGGGCGCTGGGGATTGTAGCACCGTCTGTGACTGTGTTGTGGGCAAGTCTGGCGGGGGTGACTTTCAAGACGAGAAACATGACAACGATTGCTGCGACGATCTCAACAGGATGTGCCAAATCAAAAGGAAAGAGACAAATGAAGAAACAAGATAAGTCTGTTATGTGCCTGAATTTTTTGTTCCTGGTGTACCTGAAACGAGTACCTCAATGAGCCAGACAGATCAAGAAAACGTTGGGTCTGCGTCCAAGCTTTCTGCTGTGGACCTTAAATACCTCTGTTTATCTGTCAGTACCTTTGACTGGAACTCGAACCATGAAAGCCTTAAGACCGTTTCTGATTCCTTGCCTTGGATGTCGTCGGGTGAAATTGCTAATACAGGCCCCAACAATAGCCGAGACAGAAACAACGAATTGGACTTTGGCAGCGGCATAAGAGAAAACTTGATGCCTGGCAACTGCATCCAGGCGATTGACAAGAACTGTATATATATGCGGCGCCCTGTGTGGACAATGCCCATGCCAAGAAACCCAGCTACAAGATCTGAACTTAACAGAAATTTGTACTTCTGACCACATCAGTGAGAGTGACTTGAACGGTTGTGAATTATTTCCAGCGAAACCTGATGTAGTGGTGGATGAACATTACAAGGATGTTTCATGGGCGTACCTTACAGATGAGGCTGAGAATGACTATGTGTTTGAAACCATGGCTACCTGTGGGCCTACAACTGTGTCACGAGACGTCCATGGACTCAGCGTATTAGAACAACAACCCTGGAAACTACAATGGTCGCCACAACCTCTATTTGTGTTAAGTGGATGGCAACCCTGACCTCCACTTACTCCCCCTTTGTCAGCTGGCTGGCATCAGCGACTATCTTCATGAGGTCGAAGGAGTGACCAAGATATCGTCTCAAGCATAGCCTGGCCAACTGGAAGAAGAGAAAGCGACGGCAGCAGAAAACTGTGCAGATGGCTTCATGGGCAACAGGCACCCTACCGTCTGTGGTTCCCACTGATCGACCTCCACTTGAACTGTCAAGCCTCCACTGCACTGTTTCTTTTCGGGACGATAAGCTCTAAGAAGGGGGCAATGTTATAACTCTGCCATGCGCACCGCCATCCAGGCTAGTGCTAGAAGGTGTGCACTGTGATAGACTAGACCTAAAAGGATGTCAACATTAGAAAGAGAACAATTTCCGCCCAAACACTGAACCATAATCTTCAAATACAAAAACAAAATTTAATAAAATACTCTGAAAGACACAAAGATAAAGGCACATTCCTCGTCCCATATGCTAGGACAAATTTGTACAAATACTCCTTCTTCCCTAGTGCTATTAGAGCATGGAATGGGTTGCCTGAGCTAGCCAGGAAAACCAGTGACTTGGCAGAATTTAAGTCATTGGTTAATATGCATGACTAAATGCATGACGCGTAGGACGTAATCATCTTCTTTTTTGAAGTAACGTCTGTATTATATAAGATAAGGTAGCAATATACATAAAGTTGAGAGCGAATATGAAGAGACTGTGCTAAGAGAAGATGTTGTTTTGTGTACCAGTGATGTCGTGTAAATAAAGGTCTATGTCTCGTTGAGTTGCCTCACTTAATAAAAGTTATTACAATATTTTTATTTTTTGTGTTCATATTTATGCATAGTTTGAAAACACCTTAATGATTTCATGTGAGGGGCTATGCCTGGGGATCTTAAAATTTAGTTAATGTTAATATAGAATTATTGATGCCTAAATATAGAGACTGTCCTTAAATATAATAACAAATATAGGTTAAGGGTACAAATATAAGTAGTCATCCTTATTCTCCTTTAACTAAAGAAGATTTTGATACTTCATTTTCTTTTTTATGTCGAACCATTGTCAAATAATGCGCTGTCAAAGTCAAACTTTCAAATTTGGGCCTATAGGAATAGGTGTCAGAATAGCATATATATATATTTATATATAAACTGTACTCTATCTAGATCAAGACTTAGCCTCAATGATACTGATACGATACATTTAGTCTAGTTGATAGTCTTGTCTTGTATATAATTATATTATAATTTATTATAATAGGAATAATCTCTAGAGTCTAGTCACTAGTCTCTTAATAAGTTAATTCTAGTCAGAGTGAAATTAGATTTATTATAATTTATTCTTTTACAACTCTTTACTAAACATAAAAAGTGACAGACTGTAGACCTCTAGTAGGCTCTAGTACTACTAGGGCACTTGGGTTACTAGACTCTAGATTAGTCTAGAACTCTAGATTCTAGATCTACTAATTATATTATTATTATAATTATTATCATATATAATATAATAATATTATTAAAATACTATTATATATATATATATATATGGCTCCTTTTGTCTCGAAAGGCAATGGATGCGCCCAAGTGAGTCACTGGTTTTGGCTTAGTCTTGAGACGGGGCAGAACCTGGTGTGGCTAATCAAGCCAATTCTGGAACGGCAGACTTTGACAATTCGTACATGTGTATGCCTCTGATTTAGGGCTACCAGACAGGGCAGCTTTCTTTTTTTCCCTCTTGATTAAAGCCGCTTCAATTCTTTTGTTCTCAGCAAGGGTTGTCCCAGCACGCACAGTCTGTCTCCATGCACTCCGGTCTTTGGCTATGTTTTCCCACATACTTTCACTGATGCCTGAGGCTCTCATGTCTCGCTTGCAGACATCTCTATATGTTAGTCTTGGGCGGCCCTTGGGTCTGACTCCTTCCACAAGCTCAGCATATAAGATATCTTTCGGGATTCTACCATCTGGCATGCGGGTGACATGTCCGAGCCAGCGTAATCTTCTTTGTGTCAGGAGAGCATACATGCTGTTCATATTGGCCAATCTCAAAACTTCCTGATTGGAGACATGGTCCCTCCAAGAGATGCCCATTATGCGTCTCAGGCAGCGCAAGTGGAAACTATTCTAGATAGTATTCTATAAAAGTCACTATGTATAGATTCTAGATCTAGCTAGATCTAAATAATCTAGATTATTCTAGATCTAGATATATCTAGACTCATAGACTAGTACTCATCAGTAGTGTCAGTAGGTGAGTAGGCCTACTACAGTCTGATTCTGATACTACACTACAGACCTACAGTAAAAGTAAAGTTAGTAGATCTAGATCTAGTTACTAGTAAACTAAGAACTAAGTAAAGTAAAAGTTCTCTCGATCTATCTAGAAGTAGATCTAAGTCTAAGATTTTTGACTTTATTTACCTTTGAGTTTGAGTAGAAAATTTAATAACTTAAACACAAGCATGCTGATTCCGTGATGATAATCTAGTCCTAGAACTATTAATTGATTATATTCCACAGATGTTTTATAGATCTAGAATCTACTAGGGAAAGAATAGATCTACCGATCTAATCTATCATGTGCCTGTGATCTAGAATCTAGCAAGGCAATGATGATCACAAAAAAATCGATGCAGTCTTACGCCATGTTATTTTTTTTTCTTCGTTTAAAAATAATTAAGTATAGACTTATAAATATTGGATAGGAATCTGTTAACGTATCAATCTTAGATGTTCAGAGTTATCTAGTAAGTTGGCCTCCTTCAGTCGTAGAACGACTATGGTTGATCTCGCACACTTCCCCGTGTGGCTGTGGAGCCCTATTTTGGAGAGACACTCCCGTCCACATATATCGCAGTGGCTTTCGTTTGGCGGTAGAGGAGCTGGCCATTTTTCGCATTGTACGTTTTTCTTCCAGAGCTGAGGCCCATGTTCTTTCGCTGTCCATAGCTTCTTGGTCACTATCTCTCTCCATCTGGTGCGGTCTAGAGCTGTCTTCCCAATGGTCAGTATTCTCAGCATCTTTACAGCCCTCAGACAACGTTCAGAGTAAAAACAGCTATATAGACAGATCTCGAATATATAAGGCCTATAATGATTAGTGATTAGTAGCCTACTAGGTGACCGAGCGTGACCAAGGCGCCGGACCGAGCCTCGCTCGGTTGAATAATTTCTTAAGGAAGGAACTAGATCTATACCCGAAGTCATTTAGGACAAATGTGTGTAATTACAAAAATGAACGCTCGGGTAAATACTACCAATCCGAAGAGTTACTTTTGGCGATTAGAATATTGAATTGAAACTAAAAAGTCTCTAAGTCCCCCAACACTCCAACAAACCGCAGCTCACGTCCCGTCGAGTCGTAGTTTAACACTGCATCTTTAGCGTAAAAATATTTGGCCTATTAATTATTGGCTCGGAAGAAAGTCTTTGCAGTGTAACTTCTCAAATGGTTACGTTCAGACATTTAATATTGCAATTAGTATATTCATTATGTCTTTTACTGTTGCCCTGGCTGGATTCATATCACCAAACTAGAAGTTTATATACTCTCACTAGTTGTATATATGCGCTTGGGGGACGAACGTATGACAAAAGCAGTCTTTTTTGTGAGCGGTCGACGTAACAGAGGTGCCCAACAGAAACGCCAACATGCCTTAGCAGACATAGAAGAGAGCAGCTGGTTGCATGCGCTTCAGAACGAGACAGCTGGAGGTGTTGCACTGACGCGCTAGTGTGCAAATGTACATATAATACCAATATGTTACATCTCTCTTCTTTCATTCAGAAAATCTATCATGATCAGAGTAACTAACAAACTAGTCAACTTAAAAGTCAATTCACAAATCAAGTCTATTGGGTTTGTTAACCATTCTGCCTGAGCGTGTTACGTAAGGTTCATGTGGTCTAGAGCTGTTTAAAAAAGCAGTGTGTAGTGGCGCTCTATATCTAGTGTAGTTTGTAATCTTGGACTCTCTAGACCTAGTGGTTCTGGCTGATCTGAGATGTTATCTGGAAAGCTTTCTCAGACGACTTTCTGATGTGTTTCCTGTTTCTTCTGTAGACCTGATTTCCACTTTTGACATTATATGATCTAGGCTTAGAATGTTTCGAAACTACTGTTCCTGGCTTCCACTTAGAAGTAACTTGCATTCTGACAGCCGTTCCGTCTTGTATTGGATTATGACTCTTAACTTGTCAAAATAATGTTTCTGATATACTGTTTCTCAGAGTCAGTGTTTCTTCACCACCTTGAGATCTGGTGTCTTAGGTGTGAGTATTTCCTCGCTCGAAGGTAACAGATTTCTGGGTCGGCGTCCCATCAGTAATTGTGCTGGCGACAAATTAATATTAGTCAGTGGAGTAGTGCTGTAGTCTAATAGCGACAGAAATTTGTCTTCGCTTTTCTTTCACAGTTTCTTCACTGTCTGAATAGCTCTTTCAGCCTCGCCATTTGAACTCTGAAAATGAGGACTTCACATTTCATGCTCTATTCCGTATGATTTACAGAAGTTCATGAATTCCTTTGAAGCGAACCGCTATCTGACCTTAACCTTCTAGGTATTCCATGACATGCAAATATACTCCTCTTAGCTTCGATGATATCTGATGTAGTTTCCTGTGACAGTTCTTTGACATCAATAAACTTTGAGAAGTCAACTAGAAGCATATACTTTCCCCCTCAAAGTTTAACAGATCACACCCAACCATGCTGTATTGAAGGTCTGGCGTCTTGGTAGGTATTAGCGGTTCTGAAACATTTTGATTCTGATGTTCAGCACACCTGCTACAATCCCTAACTGTCACTTCAATGTCTGCATTCATGCCTGGCCAATACATGACTTCTCTGGCTCTCTGCTTACACTTAACTATTCCCTAAGTGAGACTTGTGAATCAGATTTATCATGTATTTACGTAAGCTTGGTGGCATGACTATTCTCAGACCTTTGTATATAATTCCATCCGAAGTTGATAACTGGTCTCTTGAATCCCAATATGGCTTGACTTCAATCGGAGTCTCGCTTCTTGTATCTGGCTGTGACAAGTCAAAAACTCGCTGTCAGAGTCACTCAAATTTATCACAGCATTAATTATTATTTTTCATCATTTATTTATTTTATTTTAATTATTTCCCCATCCAACCCCTAAATCATTCACCCGCCACACCTTTTCCGCTCCAGGCTAGACTTAGTTGACCACATTGGAGATAGTTAAGGCGCGTCCTTTCATTTATCTTCCCTTGACCGGGGCAAAGATACACATAGACTCTTTGATCTTATCGCAAGATGTCTGACAGCCGCAGTGGACACCACCTTGTGTGGAATGCAAGTCACTCTTCCCCCCCCCCTTTTTCTCCTATGTCTCTCTTTGATCTAGGAGACCACGAGGACAAACACGCCCATTGACCTCCCAATGTGCGACTCCCATCTCTTGTCGGACTTCACCCACGTGTAAGATAATTCTAAGCCTAGGACATTTCCTGTTTCCGCTCACATTTTCCAGGCCTTTGTATATAAGGTAAATTAAATCAAGTCAGACTTTCTCTTTCTCATTCGAGCTGAGCTATCGAGTCTGGACTACTTCATACATTCTTTCTCCTAGAGGAATACCTGGTGGTAAGCCGAACTTAATCACAAGTTCCATCTTAATTACTTTTGTGCTATTTCCATTGGATATTATCATGTGTATTTTGCTTAGTTCATTTATATTTAATTAGTGCATTGTGTATTTCTCACTGGCGTAAGTAGAAAACATAAACATGTCCTATGTATATATTTATGTATTGCACTAATCTATTAATGCCACGGCGCTCAATTGATCGTTGATGCAACCATGTATATCTTTGTACATCTTATTTTATTTCTTTTATCTCGGTTGAACGCCTTGATAATTTTACTATCGCACTAATACTGCCCATTATAAAAGAGATATGAGTTATCTCCCCTGTATTGAATTACATTCCCTGTACTCATTTTACTCTAATGAGAGTTGCGCCGCTTGAACGGACACCCTCTCCATTCAAGCGCGCTCCATTGTTCTCGACCCACGGTCATATGTAAACAAATCGTCTGGGTCGCTGACCACCGTCCATTTCCCCCCCCCTCTCTTTCTCTATCCACCTCTGTTGTTTATTTGAGATTATTATTTCCCCTTCTATGTACATTTTATATTATTATTTCCCCTTTTATGTACCTTTTTATATTGCTACTATCAGCCATCTATTTTTCAAATCCCTTTTGTCATCATCTCCCCATTGTGCTCTAAAGCAATTTTACCAATCTGACGAATGCGCCTCAGTCGAGGGCATCGATAAGATGCATGAGAGACATGTCCTAACTTGTCTTTATTTATCCGCAGCCTCCCTCAGGTGTCTGCCTATTTACCTGCCTATTTATTTTTTGGATCAACGATCTACTTACCTGCCTATTTATGTGCTTAGTGCTGTTCAGCGCTGCACTTGCCTACTGAGATCTACTCAACTCTACCACTTGGCGCTATCGGCATTGCCCGCCTATTCGACAGCCCACCTGTCAAGCTATTAGGTGTGACGTCCCTATAGATTCAGATCTGTGTGAGACGTCATAGCTACGCCAACCCTCTGCAACTCACTGGACATATCCTGTCAACTACGCTGCCCACGGCAGATCAGCTCTGCCCGCAGTAACCTTGTGCCCACGGTAGCCGGCCACCCGCCCTACTGTGCCCACTACAGATATTAGATTTTGGGATTGAAACTCCACAAGAACTAAATCACCGGCGTCCCTCTATCCGCTAGAGCGCCACCTCCAGCTGCAGAACCCCAAGCCGGAACACAGCCAGCTGCGACATCAACAGGACAACCAGCTAAGTCAGAGGACAAAGTGACATACTCTCTTATTAAATGCAAGAGTGATGATTAAAGCTAGTATTATTTAGAGATAGAAGCAAACCCTCCCCCTTTTTATTCTTATATGTATATTTATGTAAATAAATATTCTTCATTTTTAACTTTTGTATCTATCTTTCATTGCTTTGTCTCGTTGCGTGTCTGCTCCCGATTCATATGCTGATAGGTTGGTGTGTGATAGCTTTAAAAATAATCATCCCCTAGACATTAAACGCGCCAAACACACGTCACATTTCCCCACCTGTCACATTTTGGCGAGCCCGTCCGGGATTTAACCCATTAGTACCGCAGGCACGAACAGGCAGCAATAACTAAATTCCTATCAATATTTTTTTTTCTAAAAATATTTATAAGTATCATCACTTCGCATTATCAAGAGTGTCACTTCTGTCATAATTTTCATTTATGATTATTATTGTATTTTATTTGTAATATTTCATTGCAGGAATTTGTGATTAACTTAGGCAGACACCACATTCCTTTTGCACTCTTTCCTATAACCAGCGAGCGACTCACTTTCGCTAACCCACTTTCTTTAATTCTAGCTCAATCCTATTATCCATTCTATCTGCCCCCCCCCCCCCACCATCCTTGTACCTCTCATCTCCCACCCCTCATCATTATGGCCAGCGGCACACGCTCGTAAGCGGACTCTGACATGAAGCAGAAAATAGCTGAATTGAAGGATTTCGCAGCCACCTTATTTGACGATGAGGCAGAACGGAAAGAATTTGTGAGAGCACGATTTGAGGCGTTTGAAAGAGAGGAAGAAAAAAAATGGAAGACGAAAAGGAAGAAAGGAGATTAGCAAAGGAGCACGAACACGAATTAGCCGTGCTATCTATAAAAGAAAAGGAAAAAAAAGGAAGCTGAAATAGCTATTGCTAAAGAAAGAGAAAGAAAGGAGGCTGAAATAGCTATCGCTAAAGAAGTCACCGAGCGAGAAAAGGAAATAACTCTGAGGGAGAAGGAGAAAGAAATAACAGCGAGAGAAAAGATAGCCGCGGACAAAGAGAACGAGGCCGCCCGCCAGTCTTCTTCCGAGTCCCGCCCGGCTAGCCCAGCATCCTTTCAAAGTTCCTTGAGCGGTCTACCCCACATGCCAATGGAGCACTTCGACGACAAGACAGAGAACATCGAAGTTTATCTTGTCCGCTTTGAGGAAGTAGCACAGAGGAGAAATGGTGCTTCCGGCTATCCCAATGCCTCCGAGGCAAAGCCTACGAAGTCAACTCTAAACTTCCCTCCGGCCAGAGAGAGGACTACACAGCCCTCAAACAGGCGCTACTCGTCCAGTTCGAGCTGACCGCCGAGGCCTACCACAAAAAGTTCAGAAGTTCCCGCCTCGAACGCAGAGAGACCTACGGCAACCTCTGCGAAAGGCTGGACAAGCACCTCAGCCAGTTGCCAGAGACTTTTGATGGCCTAGCATGCCTCATCCTCTCTGAGCAACTGTTGGAGTGCATGTCCCCAGAGGTCAGAGTTTATGTCAAGGAGCAACAAGCAACTGCACCCGCTGAAATAGCTTCCGCCGCTGACCGGTACTTGAACGCCCGAAAGGACTTAAAAGGCAGGGCTACCGCGACAGACCAGCAAACAGACCAACCAATTTCTCCTGCTCAGTCCAACCTTGCTCCTAAAACTCTCCAGCACAACCAGGCACCAGGCCGGCAATCAGCCCCTCATAGCCACCCTAACCGCCCCAACCACCAGGCTAACTATTCTCAGCGTGACTCACGTCATAGCGCGCGTGACAGTAGATCCACTCCACATCGGCAGCAGCAGGCCCCACGGACCCTATCTACGGTGACGCCAGTCTCTCAACCCTCCGCGATCGATCCTTCTGATCAACCGGAGGAGGACACATACTTCGTCTCCACGATGGCCATGGCTCCTCAACCCACTGCCATTGATCTCGGCCAACCAGAACTCCCACCAGTGCTGCCTCACCCCACCTCTTCTCCTCCGGGAGCAGAGAACATGCTGGCTAACGGTGTTGAAGTTTTGGGCCTATACGACTCAGGCTGTTCGTTCGGCGCGGTTATCAATAAGGCGCTGATTGACCCTTCGGATCTCACTGGTGGAACAGTGACAATCCAGTCCATAGACCGTGGCACTCCTCCGCAGGTTCTACCTGTCGCGAGGGTACACGTAGAGTGCAGATAGGTACATGGCACCATTGACGCCGCCGTCATGGACACGCCAGTGTACGACTTCATTCTAAGCTCCAAATATGTCCCACTTGGAGTAGTCAACAAGCCATACTTCTCTCTGCCCGTCGGTAGATCGACGAAGCAGAAACGTGGCAGCAACCAGCAGGTTGGAAGCCCTGGTCGCCACACTCACCCGCCTTGTCCCGACTCATCAGCGAAGCTCAAACCACACTGCCCTGGCATTGACACTGCTAGGAAGGCACGAGTTAAGTCGAATACTAGCACTCGTGAAGGTCTACATGACCCAGGCTACTCAGCCAAAATCATGCAACATTCCTCTGACATTCATCATCATCAAACTCCATTAGAGTGAGGGCTTGAGAGGCTCAAATCCTCTCTTGCAAAAGCCCTGGACAGAAACCCTGCTGTCTTGCGTAGTGCATGAATGTCGCCATACAGGTCGAGAATTTTGGGTTTCCCAGACCTGTCGAGACATTGACAGTGTCAGAATGCCCCGAGGTAAGATGAACCCTTGCTCTCGTGGACTCACTTCTCACCCTGGCTCCTCAGCCACCAGTCAATATCAACCTTCCCCTGGCATTAACCGTGTCAGGAAGCCACGATGTAAGCCAGATTATCGCACTCGTGGGGACGTTCTCAGGCAGAACTCATTTATCATTATTTATCAGGCCACTCTTCTATGACATTGATCGTGTCAGACGATACCGAGGTAAGCTGACTACTTACTCTCGTGAAGAAGCGCCTCACAGCGGCTTCGGAGGTAAGCCCCAACGTGCACACGTGCCTTGGGCACCCCGCCTAAGCCCCAATCACACTCCCCAATCCGCCCCAGGAAGGAATGATTACTCACCCAATCGCCCAATCTACTCTCCCAAGCAACCCCATATGTTTCACTCAGGTGACTACATACACAGGGACGGGAAGTAGACCACGGACAGACTTGACAGACCCTCCTCCTGGCATGGCTACCCCCTATTTTTCCAGATTTTTTTTTCTAATGCTGTGATAACAACTGATCTTAAAGTTAGAGTGACATCAGTCTGCTCGCACTTTATGGATCTTCTGCGATAGATCAATCTTGGCGGCGGCGTATGTGACAAGTCAAAAACTCGCTGTCAGAGTCACTCAAATTTATCACAGCATTAATTATTATTTTTCATCATTTATTTATTTTATTTTAATTATTTCCCCATCCAACCCCTAAATCATTCACCCGCCACACCTTTTCCGCTCCAGGCTAGACTTAGTTGACCACATTGGAGATAGTTAAGGCGCGTCCTTTCATTTATCTTCCCTTGACCGGGGCAAAGATACACATAGACTCTTTGATCTTATCGCAAGATGTCTGACAGCCGCAGTGGACACCACCTTGTGTGGAATGCAAGTCACTCTTCCCCCCCCCCCTTTTTCTCCTATGTCTCTCTTTGATCTAGGAGACCACGAGGACAAACACGCCCATTGACCTCCCAATGTGCGACTCCCATCTCTTGTCGGACTTCACCCACGTGTAAGATAATTCTAAGCCTAGGACATTTCCTGTTTCCGCTCACATTTTCCAGGCCTTTGTATATAAGGTAAATTAAATCAAGTCAGACTTTCTCTTTCTCATTCGAGCTGAGCTATCGAGTCTGGACTACTTCATACATTCTTTCTCCTAGAGGAATACCTGGTGGTAAGCCGAACTTAATCACAAGTTCCATCTTAATTACTTTTGTGCTATTTCCATTGGATATTATCATGTGTATTTTGCTTAGTTCATTTATATTTAATTAGTGCATTGTGTATTTCTCACTGGCGTAAGTAGAAAACATAAACATGTCCTATGTATATATTTATGTATTGCACTAATCTATTAATGCCACGGCGCTCAATTGATCGTTGATGCAACCATGTATATCTTTGTACATCTTATTTTATTTCTTTTATCTCGGTTGAACGCCTTGATAATTTTACTATCGCACTAATACTGCCCATTATAAAAGAGATATGAGTTATCTCCCCTGTATTGAATTACATTCCCTGTACTCATTTTACTCTAATGAGAGTTGCGCCGCTTGAACGGACACCCTCTCCATTCAAGCGCGCTCCATTGTTCTCGACCCACGGTCATATGTAAACAAATCGTCTGGGTCGCTGACCACCGTCCATTTCCCCCCCCCCTCTCTTTCTCTATCCACCTCTGTTGTTTATTTGAGATTATTATTTCCCCTTCTATGTACATTTTATATTATTATTTCCCCTTTTATGTACCTTTTTATATTGCTACTATCAGCCATCTATTTTTCAAATCCCTTTTGTCATCATCTCCCCATTGTGCTCTAAAGCAATTTTACCAATCTGACGAATGCGCCTCAGTCGAGGGCATCGATAAGATGCATGAGAGACATGTCCTAACTTGTCTTTATTTATCCGCAGCCTCCCTCAGGTGTCTGCCTATTTACCTGCCTATTTATTTTTTGGATCAACGATCTACTTACCTGCCTATTTATGTGCTTAGTGCTGTTCAGCGCTGCACTTGCCTACTGAGATCTACTCAACTCTACCACTTGGCGCTATCGGCATTGCCCGCCTATTCGACAGCCCACCTGTCAAGCTATTAGGTGTGACGTCCCTATAGATTCAGATCTGTGTGAGACGTCATAGCTACGCCAACCCTCTGCAACTCACTGGACATATCCTGTCAACTACGCTGCCCACGGCAGATCAGCTCTGCCCGCAGTAACCTTGTGCCCACGGTAGCCGGCCACCCGCCCTACTGTGCCCACTACAGATATTAGATTTTGGGATTGAAACTCCACAAGAACTAAATCACCGGCGTCCCTCTATCCGCTAGAGCGCCACCTCCAGCTGCAGAACCCCAAGCCGGAACACAGCCAGCTGCGACATCAACAGGACAACCAGCTAAGTCAGAGGACAAAGTGACATACTCTCTTATTAAATGCAAGAGTGATGATTAAAGCTAGTATTATTTAGAGATAGAAGCAAACCCTCCCCCTTTTTATTCTTATATGTATATTTATGTAAATAAATATTCTTCATTTTTAACTTTTGTATCTATCTTTCATTGCTTTGTCTCGTTGCGTGTCTGCTCCCGATTCATATGCTGATAGGTTGGTGTGTGATAGCTTTAAAAATAATAATCCCCTAGACATTAAACGCACCAAACACACGTCACATTTCCCCACCTGTCACACTGGCCAACAAGTCATAATTACTTCCCGAAGCATTGAAAGTTTTTTGCTTGTACAGTCTTGAATTTCACTGTATTTTGAATCACTTACAGAGATCATATGCACTGAATCATCTGTAAACTTACATGTCTGTGTATCAGTATTTGGTAGATGTGCACGAGAAAGTGTATCGGAGATAAACATTTCTTTGCCTTTTCTGTAACTGACTTTCAGATCATACCACTGTAGTCTTATTAGCATCTTCTGTATTCTCATTGGTGCTGACAATAGAGGTTTCTTGAAGATTTGCTCCAGAGGTTTGTGATCATTATAAACAGTTACTTCCTTACCAAATATGTAGCAGTGAAATTTGCTTGTACTATATACAATTGAAAGCATTTCCTTCTCAATCTGAGCATATCTTGTTTCTGTTTCTGTGAGAGCTCTTGATGCCTATGCAATTATACGACATTCCTGGAGTAATACTGCTCCCAGTCCATCTTTACTTGCAAATTTGCATCACATTCTCTCTACGTTCTTGTTGACATCATAATATGCCAAAACTGGAGGGTTTGTACAAATATGTTTCAATTTATCAAAACTCTTGTTTTGTTCATGATTCCATTGAAATTCTACATCATCTTTTAGAAGATTTCGTATTGGAGCATCTGTTTGACTTAAATTAAGAATAAATTATGCTAGGTACTGAATTAAACCTAGAAATCTTCTGATTCCATCTTTATCTTGAGGAGCTGGCAAGTCAATAATTGCCTTTCTTTGCTGGATCTGGTTCTAAACCTTTCTCTGACAAGATATGGCCCATATAAGGTACTCTGTTTTGTCTTATCTTGCACTTGTCATAGTTCAGCTTTAGATTGTACTCCGTTGCTCTTTGCATGGCTTGTTTCAAAATGTGATCATGATGTTCAACATCTCTACCAGCTACTAGAATGTCGTCTACCTTGAAGCATTTCATCCATAATTCTTTGGTAAATTTCTGGCGCTGATTTGATACCAAAAAGGTAATCGTAACCATCTATATCTTCCTAGAGGTGTGTTGAAAGCTGTGAGTGGAAAAGAAGATTCACGTTCAACCTTTATTTGCATAAAACCTGACTTGGCATCGAGAACTGAAAAAATCTTCGAACCAGGAATGTTAGTGATCATATCTTCAATAGTTTTCATGGGGTGATGTTCCCGTCTAATTGATTTATTGAGATCTTATGGATCAATACATATTCTAACTTTGTTATTCCTGAATGAAACAACCATGGAGCTAACCCATTCAGTAGGTTCATGTACTGGAGTAATAAATCCATCAGCTTGCATTTCTTTAAGTTTGTCTTCAACTTTATTGCGTAGCGATGCTGCTAAGCGATGTGGTGGATGAATAACTTCTTTAGCATTTTCCTGTAACTGAATCTTGTATTCTCCTGGCAGTGTTCCAGTTGTTTTCAGCATTTCAGGAAATTCTCTTTGTAACTCGTCTTCTGCCTTGCATTCTATGCTGTCTATCCGTTGTAGTAGTCCTAAACATTCTGCTGTGTCACCACTCAAAATTTTCTCTTGACTAATGTCTACTACCTCAAACTTTGCTTTCACCTCTTGGATATTATTTTTCAAAGGTAGCACCACTGCTCCTTAAATCTTAATAACATGATTAGAGTAAGACTTGAGCGACTTTGCTGAATAAGCAAGTTTTACTTTGTCTTTGAGCTTTTCAAACTCTGACTTGACAAGAATGTTACATCTTGCACCAGTGTCGATACGAAAAATTAATTTCTTGCCATACACGACTAGTTTTACAGTCCACTTGTCTTCAACAACATTGATTTTCTCATATTTACCCTTTTTATACTGGCTACTTGCAGTGCTAATAGGTACAATATTTTCATCACTGTGGCTGGCGTCTTCTACCAGATTGACATTGCGTCTTTTTCTGCACATTTGAAACCAGTGGTTTTTCTTCTTGCAGAAATTGCACGTGGTTCCTATTGCTGGACATTTTCCCTTTTCGTGGTTCTTGACACATTTACTACATAATTTATCTGAGTTGTCTTTAGACTTCTGCTTTAGTACATCGTGTGACTGTCTCTTGATTGTTAGAACTTCTTGGCCCCTAAACATTTTCACTTGGCTTTGTGACATCTCATATTGTTGTCCAATTTCTATAGCCTTGCTAAGGGTCAACTTCTTTCCCTAATCAAGTAGTCTTAATTGTACTTTTTCGTGTATGACTCCACTAATGATCAAATCAATATGCATATCATCTGGATTGTCATACTCACAGTCCATAATGAGAAGCTTAGGTCTTTAACAAAGTTATCAAAACTTTCTCCTTCTACTTGCTTTCTCTGATGTGCTCTAAATCTAGACACTCTTTTATTTTGTCTTGGCCTTATGTAATCTTCTATTTTCTTTAATAGCAATTGCGGATCTCCCTCTTCACTATTAGTAATATTTAGAGTTTTGTAAACTTCTCGGCCCTGTTGACCTATCCACATTCCCAGCCGTCCGCCTTTTTTTTTTTTTTTTTACAATCGGCACCAGCTAACGGTCCTATGAAACAAAAGTTCACTTGCTGTTGAAACCTTAAAAACTCTTGATACAGATCTTTAGCATTCCAATTCAAGATTGGTTGCTCAAAATAAAAAGAAGCCATTATTAGATTAATAAAAAACCTTTGTCTGGACAGCTTTTAAGTTTTACTCTGACACCATGTAGAATATTCGCATTACACAAATAACAAACTCGTGTTTAAGAGGGAACTCCATTTATTACGTAAATCCAAGCGGTGTTGCACTGACGCGCTAGTGTGCAAATGTACATATAATACCAATATGTTACAGGGTTATTATTATAATAAAAAAGGACCAAAAATAGTGAAAGCGGGGTGAGGGTTGGGGGGGGGGGGTGTATGTGTGTGTGGTCCATTGGAAAGGCAACAGTAAATTAAATATTTCGATATATAATTGAGAAGAAAAGTCAGAGATTGTACGTAGCACGAGCTTTTTTTTTTTGTTGATACTAGAATTTAGGACCGAAAAGTATGTGTGTGTGTGTGTGTGGGGGGGCTTTATAAAGAGGGTAGTTCCAATTCAAGTCAAAAGTCTATGTAAGAGAACATTACGGTGCTCATGGTGAAAAAAAAACAAGAATAAAATGGGGGTTCCAGAGAGAGAGAGAGAGAGAGCGAGCGGGCCGTTTCATTTCATGGAATCGGTAGCCTAATAGATACAAAAAGTCACAGGCTAAATAAATAAGGGATCGTTAAAATGAAGCCCGATTTTGGAAGTAAAAAAAAAAAAGGCATTTTCTGGCCATAGTAAACAATAAAAAGCTTGGTAACAAATCAACGGGCTTGTAATTTGTATAATGCAACGAATACTAAACGAAAAAAATGCTAACGTGTATTATTTCTGCATGTATGAAGGCGAAGAGACAATGAAAATCTCGATGACAAAAAACAAACTAAAAACAGCAAAGTGCATTCACAGCCATAATTAGTTTCAATATGGTTTCAATTGAATATGGCCTACATTTTACATGCTTTCACCCTAAGGTTGTCATAAATGGCCGTACAGTCATTTACAGTCATTTTGGGGCCCAAATCACTATTTTTATCCATTTTCGGGTCTTCTTTGTATGTGATGCCTAGAATCTATCTAAATTCCATGGCTTTCATTGTGCTGAAACTTTTTTTTTTGAACGGAGCCTTTGACAATTCTCGTAGATAGATTGAAACATTTGTTAATTCTTGCTATTGAGCGTGATCTATGTAGGAAATAGAATTTTTGTGATATACTGTATGACTTCGCCACACGCAAGGCTCGTAAAGTTCGTGGGATAACTCTATCCGCAGAAATAAAAGAGTGATCTTTCCTTTACTTCTTCTTCTCGTCCAAACTATTGAGCGAAGAAGAGAATTATATATATACTAGTCGACCGGCGGCGTAGCATACGTAGCCAACTTTAGGCCACTGCAACCTATGCGACCTCAGTGGGCCCAGCACTTTTATAGGACCCGCGCTATATTTTAGGTGTATAAATTATTAAATTAAACCATTTTATAACTTATAAAACAGATTTCCCGCGGCCTCCTGTCAGGAGGTCCTGGAAATCTCCTGAAATTGCAAAATATACGAAAAAGTCCTGGAAATATCCGGAAATTATTAAAATCTTTTGAAAACTCATACAAATCTCCTGATATATACAGACGAAAATTCTACCTAGAATAACTCCCTCTGTCCGAGTTGCAAAAATAAAAGAGTGATCTTTCCATTGTGTCCAAACTCTTGAGCGTGCTCTGTCGCCTCGATAGTTAGTACAGAGTAGATTACCCCCCCCCCCTTTTTTTTTTAACGTGAGGTAGAAATTAAAAAAAAAAAAGAGTGATATTGCAACTGTTCCGCAATATATGTGTAGAGTAGAGTCGCTATTGCGGAACAGTTTGCAGCTACTTTTAGTTTTCATTTTTTTGCTCCGTAATGGTTAGAACTATGGAAAAACTAAAAGTATCTAGGCATTGCCCATCCATTTTCCGATAAAAATAGACGCATTGTTTAGTTTTTCAACAGATATTTAAATTTTACCTTCAAATCGACTGATAGGGTCAGTCACAATTACGGAACAGGATTTTTTAAGAAGTCACAATTACGGAACACGGTAAAAATGTCGGAACAACGCCTATATAAAGCATATATATATTTATTAGTCTTATATAATACTTGAACTCCTTATCTTTTACATTAATTTTATTTTATTAAAGCTTAAGACAACACATTGTCAATTTTTGATCCTTTACCTCTTTAATTAATTGACGTCACACTACCCTGATTTTCCTTTCAAGATTTTATTTTCCACTATTCTTTAATTCTTTTTTGTTATATTAATATTATATAGGCCTATATGATATTATTTGATATTATGATTTGTCCTCTTTTTGCTGGACGTCTGGTAATCATTAATTATATATTATATGCCATTTTATTCTCTAAATGTTTTTAAATTATGTATACTAATACAAACTCATATTTAAATTCCGATATAAATCACTATGTAAATATTAAGCTAAATGCGCAGGTCAAATAAATGACATCTATAGTGTTCCACAATTGTGACTATCTTTAAAAAGGTAAAAACTGGGTAAACACCTCCCGATTTTTTTAAAATTAAATTACTGGTAGATGGCTATGAAATGAAGTTTTTCCACATCCATTTATAAACCGAAAAATTGGTGTATCATGCAGGTAATTTGTCATTATCATTTTTAAAAAGTCTTAAGCCCTGACCTATGCGGTTCTCCTGGTACGTGAAAAATAATGGACGATTCCACACCTTTCAACTTTAACCTGGAGTCAAAATTAATTTTCTGCTGTGAAAGGAAAACCCTTATATTGGAAATGGAGAGAAATGGACCATTCGCAGTACCGTTACAGTGTTTTAGCAGAAAATTTCAAAATAAAGTAGATTTTAACTAATTTCGACGCGCTGTTCCGCAATAGTGACTCTACTATATAGGATCTATTAGATCTAGATGTGCTACCATGGAGCTACAAAAGAAATTAAATTTTCTGTACTGCTAGATCTAGTGGACTAGTGTAATCTATGTTTAAATTTTGTTTTTATTACATTTAGTCTAGCTTTTGATCATCTAGTCATCTAGTGACTAATCTAAAGTAAATCTATATAATTATATATAGATCTATATATATCTTGTTAATCTAGAGTCTAGTAATAATAACATAGATCTAGATCTATTATTCTATATAGACAATCGAGATTCTATTTAGAATATTTAGATCGATCAAAGCAAAGAGAGTTAGAGAGGGATAGGTCGTCACAACAGGCTAAGTTCAAGTTCAAGGTTGTGAAGGATTTCCCAAATGATCATAATTATAATACAGTAACTTACGTTTATCGAACAAGTTAAGCTCATTCGCCGACATTTTTTATGTTTGAATTTGTGTATCTCCGTAAAAATTAGACCTAGAAAAAAACTGATTATATCTAATCTATGAACTCCTCATCCATTTTTCTTAAAAAGTAGACATGTTTTATTCTATTACTACTCAAAGTTAAACTTATATTTGATGTTAAAGTGAATCAGGTCGATGATTTCAAAAGCTTAAATTATGGAACACTTTTTTACCTTTATCTTATCTTATCGAACATATTAAGAACTTATCGAACACATGAGAAGTATGGTGTTTTAAAAGTGTTATAATCTTAAAATTTTTGAAAAGTATGGTGTTTCAAAAGTGTTATATTATAATCTATATTTTTTTTTATTTATATCATTTTCTTTTTACGCCATGTCAAGACAGACAGATTTTAGTCATTTTCACATGGTCCACATCGAAGGAATCTATAATCTATCACTGATCAGCTCTGCTTAGAAACTGACGGTGCTATCCCAGTAACGCATTACCGTAGTACTTATTTAGGTCTAAGCTATTTTGAGACATAAGGCCATTAATAAATTAAATCCAGATATTATCTATTTGAGGGAGAGCCTAATAAGCTTTGGTAGCCAATAGATAATCCTCCCCAAGCCCAAGTCATTGCAGGACACAACAGTTTACTTGGTTGACCTAAAAACAAAACATACGGTACGCTCTACGTAACTAGCCGCCGATCTAGCACGCTCAGTGTATGTAACAGCCCAAAAGTCAGTGCTAGATATTTTTGGATCTGGGCGGGGAAGGGGGGGGGTGCTGAAAAGCTATGGTAGCTTGCGAGCTGTGTTACCTATAGATGTAGATAGATCCGCCCTCCCTAAACCCCCTGGTTAACCAAAAAAAACAACACCCTATTTTAGAGCATGCTTAGTATTTGTCACACACACACAAACAACATATCTATATATCTATCACGCCTAGTGTTTGTGACCTAATTAGCGGCTTGACCTTAGGTACTCAAATGATGGATTCTCCCCCTTTCCCCTCAACATTGTTCTTACTACAACTTGAACAATGTTTTGGGGCTGCGTTGGTGGCCTTGTTTACACCTGTGTGTTGGGCTGTCACTGACCTTTTTTTTTTGTTGTGTGTTAGTCTGGTGGCTGCATTTGGATTGAGTCTTGAAATTTACGTTGTTACTTTGCACTGAAAAAGTGTGAATGTTGGAGAGTGGAATTGCGTAAGAAGAAAGCGCGGGTAAGGGGGTGTAGGCAGAATAAGAGAGTGGTTAAATGTGTTATTGTTATTATTTTGAGTATTTGTGATGTTTCAAAGGAGTGATTTGTAGCGCATTATGAGCTTTATCATACTTTATGGTATATGGTACTTTATATATAATTTTTTTAGACCCTGCGCCACACATCTAGATCGAGAAGCACAACTGACTATGTATTTGAGGCTGACGTCACATTTTAATGGTCGATCAATTATTGATGATCTCTTGATACAGTGTCTTGACTGTTTCTCTCTCTCCCCCCCCCCCCTTTTTTTACCTACAGGGTTCGTAGCGCTCCTAAAAACTCCTAAAATCTCCTAAAAAATGAAAAGTCTCCTAAAATCCTAAAATTCTCCTAAAAATTGCAGAAAGTCTCCTAAAATTTTGTCCACTCTCCTAAAATTTTTACCCAATATTTTTTTTTAAATATAATTTTGCTTATTTCTTGCTAAAAATGTGAGGGGATAACAACAGCGTTACTAGGCATTCTGATCGCATGACCTTACGGGCTGGCTGTGTTAATGACCTGACCAGTGACGCGTCTACACCGCCTTTCACCCACTTGTGAAGCGCAACCTCGAGATTGAAGATGGCCTTGGCTCAAGCAAGCATTTCACCTGGCAGTATTTTTCTGAAGTCATTTTAGAAATGTTTGTTTCCATTTATTGTTACCACTAAAGATGCGATAGATCTAGTCTGTAGTGACTATTGTCTATAATTAGAGCAATTACCAGACTATTTTGTAGGCTACATCCCTCCGGGCCCTCCCTCACCTAAAATCTTCTTGTTGTAATAAGAGTGACTTCGCGCGGAAAGTCGGTAAATCTTCTAGATCTAGCTAGTCTCTAGTAACTATAATAGTATCTAGATTTAGATTTAGATCTAAATTAGATTTAGTGAAGATAATTCGCACCTAACCTGAAAACTCCGTGAATTTTAGTCAATTTAATTATCTCGATACATCTAATGTCTAGATTACTCTAGAAATACGCTAGATTCTAGATTTACGCTAAATCACTTAGAGTCTAGTGAAGATAATTAACACAACGAAGTGAAAAGTCCGCAAATTTAGTGACTTAGATCTAGACTCTAGATCTACCGTATATCCAGTGAAGATAATTTGCATACTGCCACGAAAAGTCCGCAAATTTTAGTGACTTAGATCTAGAGCGAAAAGTCCGCGAATTTTAGTGAAATTATATATAGACTCTAGATTAACTATAAAGCACTAGAATCTAGTGAAGATAATTCTCACACAGCCGTGAAAAGTCCGCAAAATTTAGTGACTTAGAGTTAAAGTCCGCAAATTTTACCGAATTAGCTTTAGAGTCTAGATTTTCTGTAAATTTAGTGAAGATAATATTCACACAGTGAAAAGTCCGCGAATTTCCGTGACTTTGATGTAGACTCTAGATTTACGCTAAATCACTAGAATATATATAGTGAAAATATTTCTCTGAAAAGTCCGCGAATTTTAGTGACTTAGATCTAGAGTCTAGATCTACTGTAAATTCAGTGAAGATAATTCTCTCACAGCCGTGAAAAGTGATTAGTGATTTAGATCAAAAGAGTCTAGATCTACTGTAGATTTAACGAAAATATTTCGCATACAGCTGTGAAAAGTCCGTAAAAATTATTTCACTCATAAAAGCCAGGGAAACTAGGCCTATATGGTTGAAAAAGATTCTGCTAGGAAAAAAAACGTGAATAGGTCTAATCCCCCCCCCCCCCCCCCAACCCAAAAGCCATTTTTTAGTAAGCAAATGTCAACTAAACATTCAAATAGGCCAATATTACCCTATATATTACTGGCTCTGTTTATGAAAAGGATTTAAGTTAACTAATAAAAGAATAAAACATTACCTCAAATGCACACCATGACTCTAGTATCTATAAGATACACATACACTAAAAATGTACATTTCCATCACAGAGAAGATACATCATGAATAAGGCATCTCTAAGAATGCTTCTTATTTTAAAAAAATGGAAAAGTAACCATTTGTAATGTTTTTAAATAAATCTTTGAAAAATAAAATGTTTGTTTGAGGTTTTGGGATGACAGTCAAGTTGTTACTTGATTAAAAGATAACTTTCATTACATTTTCTGTGGACATACAACAGCTGATAACATTGTTTCTGTGGCATATTGGCAAGATATTTATTATTTTAAAAATCAAATAACAATAATTGATTTGATAAATGCTTAGTTTTGTGTATGTTTTACTATGTATCACACAAACGGATAGGAAACACACACACACATCATACATTTCATCCTTAAAAAATCTCCTAAAATTTTGTCATGGAAAAGTGCTACTAACCCTGTACCTACCAAAGACATTTTTATTTCAAAATACCATATCTACATTCTATACCTCCCCCTTAGCCCTTTCGTTTTATTAATATCTCTTCACATCAAGCACATGCGCTAGGTATTGGTTTATAAAACATAATTCAGAAGTTAATAGAATGGGGCATCTGAAAAAAAACAACACAACTGGATATATTCTAAATTCATTGTTCCTGTGTTATATTCTATATTCCTTGCGCCTATGGTAGCACAACGATGATAATAGCATCAAACTATATGTGTCATAAAATCAAGCTTTTAAAATGGGTACAATTAGTGCATATCGATGTAAATCTATTTACTTAGAAAAATATAGCACATTTACGGTAAACCACAAATAGCTGATACAAATTGTAACACATGGGTAATTTATATATGTACTTTGCATTACATTATTTTTAAAAATAACAATTAAAAAATATATAATTTAAATATTTTGTGTTCTTTGGGTTATATCCCTTTGATGTTTATTTTTAACATTAAAATGGCGTTCGATATCTTACGAAGCTGAGATTGCTTATATAAAAACTGCTATTATCGAACACCCCCTTTTTAAACCTCAATTTTCATGTTTAGGTAGCAAAGGACACTTTAAAGAAAATTGTTGCAAATATTTCTCAGCCTAATTAGAAGCGTATTATATAGGTTTTGTTGAGCTGAACATCATTGGCATTAAAAAATACCCTTAACCCGAGACTCACTTCACTCTTCCCAAGAGGTCAAAAAAAGTGAAATTTTTATACCAATATTACCAATTGATGCACTTTGAATATAAGTAAAAAAATTATCCTCGGGTGAAAATGAAACTAAATATAACTAAACTATAAAGAAATGGACGATGCACAATAGGAATGGACTAGTTTCGTCATAATCATCGAAATAAAGGAGAATTTAAAAAAATACAATGGGGTGTTCGATAAGTACCTTAAAACGAAGGTGTTCGATAGATGTAAGTTACTCTAGATCTAGAGTAGTTTATGCTATTCGGACACCTATAGGCCCAAATTTGAAAGTTTGACTTTGACAGCGCATTATTTGACAATGGTTCGACATAGAAAAGAAAATGAAGTATCAAAATCTTCTTTAGTTTAAGGAGAATAAGGATGACTACTTATATTTGTACCCCTAACCCATATTTGTTATTATATTTGAGGTCAAAGAGGCTGTGTGTTTTCATTTAATTCGGACAAATTTGACCCACATTATTTGAATCCGCACACCATTATTTATTTCGGACAGTCTCTATATTTAGGCCTCAATAAACTCAGATTTTAATTCTATATTAACATAACTAAATTTTAAGATCCCCAGGCATAGCCCCTCACATTAAATCATTAAGATGTTTTGGAATTATGCATAAATACGAACACACAAAGTAAAAATATGAACACACTTATTCTACCAAAATTAGGTCACTGGGATATTGACTTCTATACCGACTTTTAGACTTATTTTATGTTTGAATTGTTTGCATGATTAGATGTGTGTTGAATGTTTGTGTTTTTTGTTTATTAATTTAATAAATTTCTAATACAGATGTCAGATGATCTTTTGTAGTATAGTACATGTTAGGATAGCCATTCTTGCCTAACTGAATCCTCTATATTTTCTCTATATAAATCTAGATCTATCTAGTAGGTCTAGATCTAAGCATTTAACTTCATTCAATGTACCAAGCTCACTCCAAACATTTGCCCATTTATTCTCCATTAAAAAAAACACAACAAATGAACAAATAATAATAATATATATTTTTTATTGATGTCCAAAACAAGCTGTCCGAAATAAATTTTGGTAAGAAAATCGTAATTTAATTCGGACACCCTATTAATTTTTTATTTGTATGGAATCAGACAACTTGGCTTATAAATCAAATAAATCAGCTCCAAAAACAGAATAAATATTTCCGGGCTCATTAGTATAGGCTTAGCCAATCAAAAAATATAGTCTTAACCCTAGGAAGAGGTAAAGTCATCCAGGTAACATAGGAAAAAACAACAACCTGACTAACAAATTTGAAATTCGTTTTTCTTACATAAAAAGACAGCTAAATGGAAGGGAATTGGGTCAGAATCATTGGAAAATGGACAAGCACATTCGCGTTTTATAATAAATATTAAGATAATTATTTAATGACCACAAAAACAGCAAATGTCCGAATTCATGTAATGTCCGAAATAAGTAAACTACTATATATTAAATACTCAGAATAAATGATGAAATAGATTAAAGAGATAGATAGATTAGTATAGATTCTGGTGGCTGAGCGGTACACTACGGTAAAGTGATTGGCTACTCACATACATAGTAACATACTCACTGTCTGCAATAATATCTTAAATAAGGCTACCAGTGGCCTCACTAGGAAGAGCAAATTTTTTAAGAATTTTTTTTTTTCATTTTTGACATTTGCTAGGTACCCGAACCTTCTCAATACAATTTTTAATTTAAAAAGTTAGACTACATGCCTACAAGGTGTGTGGAGGCGATTTTTTTAAGGACAAAAATTTTTTTTTTTTTTGCATTGTAAGTTTTAGTTTTAAATCCATATTTTGGTACTACTGAATCTTACTAATCGTATCACACAGGAACGCAATCGTTTGGGTTCTCTCAACCAGCTAGACCTATGTTAGGCCTACAAAACTGACCGCAAAATTTAATGATTTATAACTTTATTGTCAATGTGCGCTATACATGTATGACGAAAGTACAAACAATAACCACTGTGGCTTACAAACTTTGTTCATTTAGAAAATAAATTATTAAACAGGTTTTTCGAAACTGAATGAATAGGTACTCTTTATAGTATATTATATAGAGGTCTATATCCATCCATCCCAGTGTCGCTACAGCCCATAGAGGGCTCTGGCCTGCTTCAACACATCCTTCCATTCAGACCTCTCCTGGGCCTTTCGTCTCCACGCCCTAACCCCAAGCTGTTGCAGATCTGCTTCCACATCATCAATCCTTCGCATTCAGGGTCTGCCTTTGGGTCGCCTGCCTTTTGGTTTAGAGGTCTAGATCTATCTTATCTTATATAATACAGACGTTACTTTAAAAGAGAAGATGACTCCGTCCTATTCGTCATGCATGTTAACAACCGACTTAAATTCTGCCAAGTCACTGGTTTTCCTGGCTGGCTCTATGACTAAAGATCTAGACTATTCTAGACTACATTTAGATCACTAGCGGATTCAGAACTTTTGAGTGGGGGGGGGGGGGCGATTTTTTTCCAAACCCTAACCCTAACGCCCAGTAAACCCTAACCCTTTGCATAAACGTGCGTACAGCGTATATATATTGTTACAAATCTCACTATCCAGGCTCTCTGCAAACTGCACCAGACACCACCAACTTAAAGAACTTGACAACTCAGGGCTCCAAAGTAACGTAACACTTTAATAGTTGAATAAATAACAGCCAATACTGTACAATTGGCAACACGTACACTGTACAAATATCTCTCCGATAACACCGTACCGCCGTATCAACTCTTGCACTGGCCTCTCCGTCACGTTCCGGGCTTGCCCTGGGTTCAACAGTTTAGGACTGACTTCACACACTAGGCTCGTTGTGTCGGACTCACAGACCAAGATCAAGACGCCAGTCGTCTCAACTGTACTTGACAGTACTCCGCACTGAACCATCGTAATGCTCCGTACAGAACCACACCGTTGAACTGTGCTGTAGTGAACCTTCTGTCGTGAACCCCTTTTCTGAACCGTCATGACTGCGACCTCCGCTACTGGCCTACTCGAACCGGACAGAACGCCGCTCGACGTTTCTAGGTGGTCAGATGACTACAACTCTCGTGACGCTCATGAGCTCTGTTCACGACGGCAATCCTTCCCCAACCGTCCTGTTGACACTCGACTTGGCTGACCGTCGTAACTCGTCACGGTTGACCGCGCGTCTAGCGCTGGCCTGGGGCGATTTGCATCGGCTGACTACACACACACACCACTACCCCCATCTGTGCCACCACCAGGTTTATAACAATATATATATATATATATGAGAATAAAAAAAGCAGTATTTCTCAACCTTCGGCAAAAAAATCCCCTAAAAAAAACCCAGTCATGTTAAGGCCTTTCTCTTGCAAGCTTGGTGATCTGGGGCAGAGCTATAAGCTTTCCCAGTGGGGTTCAGGGCAACGCCAAAAGCCTTTTCTTGCATTCTTCACCGCAGAAACACATTCTCCTGACATCTACATCTTATTATTCCTTAGTGAGGTTCGCCCAGACACCAAAAGCGTTTTTTTTGCATTCTTCACTGCAGAAACACATTCTCCAGACATCTAAAGCTCATTATTCAACCTATTAAAAAAGGACCTTTTGAATAATGTTGTTTGTACTTGAAAAATATTCTAATATGAATTTATAGGCCCTTAATACATTGCAAATAAAAATGATTTGTCCCTTGAAAAGATACCTCACATATTTAGATTAAGGCTTTGAGGATCGCCGCCGAAAAAAAAATTATTCGATAAATAATTTCAATAAAATTCAAGCATAAATTGTTAGTTATAATCCTAAATTTATTTAACTAGGAAAATATCAGATTGAGTAAAGGTCGGAAAAAGACAAGGAAAAGATTATTTGGATTTAGAACTCATCTCGATCGTAACTCTTATACTGAAAATTTTCATTTGAATTCTATCTTTTCTAAAGCAAAGTCTTTCTTAAAATAATTATGATATATATAAATTATATTAGTGACAGATTTTTAAAAAATTTTTTAATTTCTTAACTATAATAAAAAAAGAAAAAGCATTGGTTTGTTCGATGGGGGAAAGGCGATTGCAGGTATCGCCCCTCCCACCTGGTACAACCCTTTTTCATTTTATATTTACTAATCATAAGATTTAAGATTAGAGCGTGTGTGCGACATACAATGGGTTCACATATCAATACATAGTTTATATTATATAGATATTCGACTAATTTTGTTCACAAGCTATGATTACTCCATAAAAATAGGACCATCCCCCACTCAGAGGGCTATAGTGGGGAGGGCAGTAGAAGCAACCCCCCCCCCCTTTACCCCACCGAATCGGCCAAAATACCAGAAGAGGAGCGACATAATATAAAATGTATATATTAATTCAACTAATTTTGTTCATAAACTATGATTTCTCCATAAAAGTAGGACCGCTCCCCCACTCAAAAAGTTTAGGTGGGAAGGGCAGTTAAAAAATTAAATAAATTATGAGAAATATTTCATTGTTTCCTGAGAATGCTGTTGCAAAGTATTTATTTTGGATGCGTTATCATAGTTATGGCATGATTAGGAATTAGTTTTTTGTTTCAAAGAAAGGGAAAGTTTTTACTTGCAGACAATGACATGACTAGTAAAAACTATACATGGTTTTTAGGAAAAATAGCAAAATGTAAACAAAATACTTTTGACAGCTTTAGAGAGTGCAGTTTTTATGGACGTAGAGATTTAGCTTGACAACCTTCGATGATTCCCTTCATTTTTATTAAATTTATTAAATTAATTTTTATTAAATTGTTAGCCTTTCGCCTGTGTTATTTGATTCGTTATTAGAATGTTACCTTCATTTGACTCTGCATAAGACACAGTGCGGAAGAGCTTTAACAGATGTTTGTTTTAATTTTAATTAGCATAATGTGATATTATTACATTATTTTTACTTACATGTTACAGATGTTACATACATTTTTAGATTGTAAGATCTGATTTATTTCTGTAACCATCTCCAGAATCTAGATTTATTATTGGTCAATGTAGGCATCTCTAAGAATGTGTCATAAAAAAATAATGAAATAGCAAACATTAGCAATGTTGTTTAATAAATCTTTGAAAAAGAAATTGGATATTTAATTAATTTTCATCACATTTTTTGTGGGCATACCACAGCTGATGACATTGTTTCTGTGGACATATCACAGCAGATGACATTGTTTCTGTGGACATACCACAGCAGATGACATTGTTTCTGTGGACATATCACAGCAGATGACATTGTTTCTGTGGACATATCACAGCAGATCAGATTGTTTCTGTGGACATACCACAGCAGATGACATTGTTTCTGTGGACATACCACAGCAGATGACATTGTTTCTGTGGACATATCACAGCAGATGACATTGTTTCTGTGGACATATCACAGCAGATGAGATTGTTTCTGTGGACATATCACAGCAGATGACATTGTTTCTGTGGACATACCACAGCAGATGACATTATTTCCGTGGACATACCACAGCAGATGACATTGTTTCTGTGGACATATCACAGCAGATGACATTGTTTCTGTGCACATATCACAGCAGATGACATTGTTTCTGTGGACATAGCACAGCTGATGACATTGTTTCTGTGGACATATCACAGCAGATGACATTGTTTCTGTGGACATACCACAGCAGATGACATTGTTTCTGTGGACATAGCACAGCTGATGACATTGTTTCTGTGGACATACCACAGCAGATGACATTGTTTCTGTGGACATATCACAGCAGATGAGATTGTTTCTGTGGACATATCACAGCAGATGACATTGTTTCTGTGGACATATCACAGCATATGACATTGTTTCTGTGGACATACCACAGCAGATGACATTGTTTCTGTGGACATAGCACAGCTGATGACATTGTTTCTGTGGACATATCACAGCAGATGAGATTGTTTCTGTGGACATAGCACAGCAGATGAGATTGTTTCTGTGGACATAGCACAGTTGATGACATTGTCTTTCTAATAGAAACTCCTAACTTTCACTTATTATCAGTGTCCCTACTGGGATCTGCGAAATTCGTTTCGCATAGGGCTCCACAATGGTTAAATCCAGTCCTTCTATTTAGTGACGGATAGTACTTGTCCCCCCCCCCCCCCATTTTTTTTCGCCGCTAAAGTTACGTGGGTTAACTCTAGTCCCACTTGCAGAAATAAAAGAGTGATCTTTCCATGACATCTTGGTGGTGTCAGGAATGGTTGGCCATGAAGAGAATTATATATATAGATATAACTGAAATATTGTACATAACACACAAACAAGGTAACAATAAAGACTTAAATATTTGTAAAAAAAATTGTGTAAAATGTTGCTTTGTATCTGTGGCCATTTCATTGTTCCGTCTTTGAATCAAAGTGTCACATATTGATAATACTTTCAGAACCTCAATGTCATGGTTCGGTTCAGTCAGATCTAAAGTTTGGGTTCGGTTTGATGTTATGAAATTAGGTAACAGCAAAAACTCAGTAAATGTAATAAGGTTCAATTTAATCTATTAGTTCAAACAGTGATGTCCTTATTCAGCTTGCAGGCTATTTTAATTTATGACATGCAGGTCACATCAATGAAAAACAAAAAGCAAAAATCATTAAATCAAAATTAAAGCATGTTTATTAGAAATACTGATGTTAGTATTTAAACTGATTCATGGACTGTTGAAAGTTTATTCAAAACAACTTTGGACTGTCTTTGGGATTTTTACAACAGACTAAACAATGTCAAGGACACTTAATTGAACTTCAGTATTGCCAACTCAATAAAAGCTACAAAAAGAAGAGCTTAGAAAATCTGAACTGAACTGAACTCAAACTTTAAAAAAATTGGTTAGAGAAAACCATCTCTACAAATTATACACATTAGCATATATTTATCTTGTGGCAATTCAATAAAAACCATGGAAAGATAAGTAACTGCCTACTGGCAAGTTTATCTCTTGGCCGATATTGCCAATGTTTTCTTTTTAAATAAAGGTTAAATTATTATATTGGATTTTTAATTTTGGGATCTTTGGGCGCCTCTGAGTCCACCCAGCTCTAATTGGTACTTGACATAAGTTGAGGAAAGTAAAGGCGGTTATTCGTTATGCTTGTCACATGTTAACAGTCGGCCACAGAAACGGATGACCTTTTCTTCATCTGCCCTATAGATCGCAAGGGCTGAAAGGGGAACTTTACCTTTACTGTTGTTTTTGTTATTAAATTAGATGTATCCTAACTTCATCAGCATTAACCTTAAAGACATTTTTTATTCGATTTGTTTCAGCGCACCTCCAGTTCTTCTTTTATCTCTTGTGTTCCTCTTTTGTGCCCAGTGCACTCCCTACCGCACCTTTGGCTCCCAGCGCCCACCATTTTCATGAAATTGCACCCCTGAGGGGGATTTTAGACCCCATTGAAGACTACTGCTATATGCACACGCACATGTGCTCACACATATGCACACTATATACTAAATATATTTATATCTAAATCTGTGTCATATATTTCCTCTTAAAATGATCTCAAATCCCTTACTTTTGTCATGAAAAAGTGCTAATAACTTTGTTAATTGGAGATTGGCTGTTTTAGCTTGCAGAGAATATCAAAAACTTATCTGAAATTTTCTAATTTTCTTGACATGTGTAGTTAGATTCTTTGAAGTACAGCTAACCTTTGGTAATCCGATATTTTCAGTAACCGTTGGACAATCAAAAGTTTACTGTATTAAAAAACAACTTTCTTCTTTATAATTATGTTTAGATTATAAGGTTAATAACAATCCAATAATCAAGAAATTTGAATGTAAATTTCAGAATGTCACGTCGTACTGATCTCACCGGCCTTGTGCGAGGCTTGGAGCATGTACTGAGAGAAATTGTAGACCTGAAAGGAGGAGATGTGAATCGCATTTGGCATAATTCTAGCTTACGGGAAGTGGCTAAAGATGTTGGAATTAAAGCAGAGAGCAAATTAGAAGCTACAGTAAACAAAGGTACCTTGGAGGTATGACTAGTTTAAAAGCATTTCTTAAAACCTATTAAACTATTTGTGCACCATAGTGACATTCAATAAGACAGGCTGAAATAGGAAAAACAAAAATATAAATGTCAAACAAAATAATTATTTGACATGTTTAAGAAATTAAACAGATATTTCTATATTTATTGAAATTTTAAGTGAAGTTTTTTTTCTAGTTGCTTAAAATATGGTAGCAAACTTAAAAATTAACACCAAACTTTTGAGGAAAAGTGGGGGGATGAAACCTGGATTGTTACTAAGAGTTATTGAAACAAAATGTTCCCTTGCATATAGGAAAAAAAAACAAAATTGCTGCTTTCACACCTAAAATGACTTACTATGCAAGTTAGCAATATTTCCTTAGAGCATGGGCTTTTAAACATTAGCAGTGAGTGTTTTTTGTTGGGTTTGTGTTCAAGAGTTCTACAGCTTTAGTTCAACTTTTAAAACTGTTATGTTTCTGTTCAAGGAACTTTTCCAGCAAAAGACATCTCAATTATCACAAGTTATTCATCAAGTCAAACAAGAAGCATCTACTTTAGGCTCTAAATTACTGAATCAAACTAAGCTCAATGGTTCCTTGAATCAAAGTAATTATGATGGTAGTGATCATAATTTTAAAAATCTAGGTAAGTATTTATTTCTGTTCATAATCTCTGTTACATAACATTATACTAGGTCAGCAAAATAGTTGCTAAATACAATATGTTAGAACAGACTGTATGTATAACACTAAATAGCCTTAAGTTTGAGCAGTGAACTCAGTCCACTATATCTGTGCATTAAGAACTAGGTGGTTAAGTAACTTTTATTTGAAGATTGGAACTGAAGTATCTGAGTTTAAATAGGTAACCTGACCTATCTGAATTAAATAGTTTTAAAAGCTACCTAACCTATTTAAGTCTACTAACTCTAAAGGCTACCATGACCTATCTGAGTTAACTAGCTTTAAAGGCTATCTGACATATCTGAGTTAGCTAGCTTTAAAAACTACCCAAGCAATCTGAGTTGAGTAGCTTTAAAGGCTACCTAACCTGAGTTAACTTTAAAGGCTACCTTTAGTTGAAGGTCATTGTGGTAACTGTTTAATATTAACTTTAAAGGCTACATGACCTTAGCTAGTTGAAGGTGATTGTGGTAAACGTTTAATACTCTTGTTAATGGCTGGCCTAGTGAACATTCCGTTCCACATCTTCAATAGAAAATTCATTGACTAATTTTACTGATCTGCTAGTTTTTTTTTAATTGTTTAACATAAGCATTGCTTAATTTGATAAAGTGTAATTTTATGCTTTTTTTTTCTAGAAGTTGCCTAATAAAATCTTGTTGATAAATTTCAACACCTTTCTGTTTTTTTCTAGAACATTTCAAGTCAGCAAATGAAACAAAAGCTCAACAGATATCTCAGCCTATTTCCACATCTCAGAATGAGGCTGTTTTTCCCATACAGCCTGCATCATCTATGACCTTCACAGAATCTCTATCACATGAGACAGAAATATTTCCTGCAACTTCGCACCAAACTACTTCTGCAGGTTGGGATTCATTTACATTTAAACTATTTCAAACAGAGCTGATTATCCTGATACAAAAAAAAAAATTGAAAAAAGTAATAGTTGTCATGGTGGCTGCTATTTGATGCAAGACACCATTTTTTGTTTAAACATTGTCAGTTTTGTTCCTTTTTTTTATGTACTATTGGTGCTTTGACTATTTCTTAATTATTGTTCTGTGCTCACGAACCCCAACAGCTCTGAAAAATTCCCTCTATAGAGCCATGTGTAATATTTTGCAAACAAAAGTTCATGAATTAAAAAGCAAATAGTGTCTTGTGTGTTCTTAAAACATACAAAGATACGCAAACGCAGGAGACATGAGCTCACTCTTTGAATCAATTCGCTCAGCTTATGGCCCAACAAAAGGAAACAAATCAAACTGCTCCAATTACCGTGGCATTACCTTAATGCCAGGATACTCCTTGACAGATTGACCAACTCCTTAGTAGGCAGTGTGCTTTCTGAAAATCAGTGTGGTTTCCAAGCTGGTAGAGGCTCATTGGACATAATTTTTGTCTTGCGTCAAATGCAGGAAAAATGCAGGTTGCAGAAACTGGACTTCTACGCTGCATTCATTGATATCACAAAAGCATTTGATACAGTGAGTCACGATGGCTTGTGGAGAATTCTATCTTGCTTGGATGCCTCCAAGATTCATCGCCATTCTGAAGCAACTGCATAATGGTCAAAAGGGTCAAACCTGCCTTTTTAACTGCTTATAACCTTTTCGGGGGTCGATTTTGAGTTTGTATTTCCACACAAACAGTCTTTGTAACCTTGTGTTTTTTTAGTGGCCCCCAAAAAGGGAATAGACGCTATTAGTTTTGTGTGGTCTATCTGTCCGTTCGTCCATCCATCCCGTTTAGATCTCATCCTAGAAAAGATATTGAAAATCCGACATCATGATATTTTAGACCATTCAAAGTTCTGATGCAAAGGCTACGTTATTCTTTTCTGAAAGCAAAAAAATTAATTTTTAAAATTAACTATGCAAGCAGTTTTTCATAAAAATACACCTTTTTTACAACTATTCACTATTAATAGTTACAAAAAGGGAGGCTATTTAGTAAGGGAGATATTCTTAACACATTTATGCAAATGGTTTTAGATTTTTTATCAAAAAAATTATTATTTTTTTTAAAAATTATATTGCTAAGTTAAGTAAGTTCTGTCATACTAACTACTACATTTACACAAAAAAATGTTCACTTTTATTTTTAAAAACAAAAAATCTATTTAGTATGTATATAAGTGGAAAGTAATTTAAAACAACAATTAATAAGTAGTTTTTCATATTATCACATGAACTGCAGTACTGTGGTAACGCCATGGAACACTAAACAAAAGGAAGTGGAGGATTTTTGTTTACATTTTTTATTAACGGAATTGTTTTTATTTTCCCTGAGACTTTGAATAAGGGATTGGCCCTTTATAGAACAATTATACCAATTAGATTTTTGTAGGAAGCATGGTCGAGAGGCTAAGTATGCTTGAAATTGGCTTGGCTTGGGTTTGACACCCGACTCGAGCAGAGTTGTGTTTACTGAGCGCCTAAAGGTAGCATGAAAACCTACTCCCAGATACCCTCTTCCCCCCCACTGGTCCACAAATGAGATTGGATCATAATGCTCTGAGCATGAAAGTAGCACTATATAAATTATATGTCATCAGGCCCAGCTCACATCCAACTTCTCCTTCACTTTCACCTATTCCTTGGTCTGCTGGACCATTGGGGCATTACACAAGATCTGTCAACCTTCTTTCTCCATTCTTCTCTGTGTTTCCACACAAACTGTCTTTGTAACCTTGTTTAATCTAGTCTAAGTGTCAAGCAAACTTTCTAGTTTCACTAATTTTTAAATGGCTGACTCATTAAATTTAAGCCTACTCTGGTTTTCCAACAGTGTTCATAAACTAAAAGATATTTTTTATATGCAATACTTTTACTTTAACAGTAAGCACTTTAAAAGAAAGATGACCAGGGAAGCATTGAGGGCTAGTAATTGTTAAGTTTTTCTTTGACTAAAATAAAATGTAATTTAGGTTTGAACTTTTATTTCTTTCATGAACAAAAAAGAGCCAAATATTTTGTTACAGGAAGCATGGCCCTGGATAAACAACCATCCAATGTTTTAACATCAGCTAAGACAAAACTCAGGGATTCAGTTGTCAAACCAACAAAAGCTTTTGAAATCCTGAAGCCTCAACAGGTATTTATGAGAAATTGAAATAACACAAGAGCTTTATCCTGAAATCTTTGTTTTTCTGAAATCTCTCCAACATTTTTATTGAAATCTCTGTCAATACCAACATTTTTATTGAAATCTCTGTCAATACCAACATTTTTATTGAAATCTTAAACACAGCTTAGTGACAGGGCAAAGGAAAGGCGTGTACCTGCATCCCGCTTGAGTCGTTTAATGAATTATGGAAGTAAGTCTAAACCATTATCTCAAACTAGTTTAATGAATTATGGAAGTAAGTCTAAACCATTATCTCAAATTAGTTTAATGAGTTTGGAAGTAAGTCTAAACCATTATCTCAAACTAGTTTAATGAATTATGGAAGTAAGTCTAAACCATTATCTCAAACTAGTTTAATGAATTATGGAAGTAAGCCTAAACCATTATCTCAAATTAGTTTAATAAATTATGGAAGTAAGTCTAAACTATTATCTCAAATTAGTTTAATGAGTTTGGAAGTAAGTCTAAACCATTATCTCAAATTAGTTTAATGAGTTTGGAAGTAAGTCTAAACCATTATCTCAAATTAGTTTAATGAGTTTGGAAGTAAGTCTAAACCATTATCTCAAATTAGTTTAATGAGTTTGGAAGTAAGTCTAAACCATTATCTCAAATTAGTTTAATGAGTTTGGAAGTAAGTCTAAACCATTATCTCAAATTAGTTTAATGAATTATGGAAGTAAGTCTAAACCATTATCTCAAACTAGTTTAATGAATTATGGAAGTAAGTCTAAACTATTATCTCAAACTAGTTTAATGAATTATGGAAGTAAGTCTAAACTAGTTTAATGAATTATGGAAGTAAGTCTAAACTAGTTTAATGAATTATGGAAGTAAGTCTAAACTAGTTTAATGAATTATGGAAGTAAGTCTAAACTAGTGTAATGAATTATGGAAGTAAGTCTAAACTAGTTTAATGAATTATGGAAGTAAGTCTAAACTAGTTTAATGAATTATGGAAGTAAGTCTAAACTAGTTTAATGAATTATGGAAGTAAGCCTAAACTATTATCTCAAACTAGTTTAATAAATTATGGAAGTAAGTCTAAACTAGTTTAATGAATTATGGAAGTAAGCCTAAACTATTATCTCAAATTAGTTTAATAAATTATGGAAGTAAGTCTAAACTAGTTTAATGAATTATGGAAGTAAGTCTAAACTAGTTTAATGAATTATGGAAGTAAGTCTAAACCATTATCTCAAATTAGTTTAATGAATTATGGAAGTAAGTCTAAACCATTATCTCAAACTAGTTTAATGAATTATGGAAGTAAGTCTAAACTATTATCTCAAACTAGTTTAATGAATTATGGAAGTAAGTCTAAACTAGTTTAATGAATTATGGAAGTAAGTCTAAACTAGTTTAATGAATTATGGAAGTAAGTCTAAACTAGTTTAATGAATTATGGAAGTAAGTCTAAACTAGTTTAATGAATTATGGAAGTAAGTCTAAACTAGTTTAATGAATTATGGAAGTAAGTCTAAACTAGTTTAATGAATTATGGAAGTAAGCCTAAACTATTATCTCAAACTAGTTTAATAAATTATGGAAGTAAGTCTAAACTAGTTTAATGAATTATAGAAGTAAGCCTAAACTATTATCTCAAACTAGTTTAATAAATTATGGAAGTAAGTCTAAACTAGTTTAATGAATTATAGAAGTAAGCCTAAACTATTATCTCAAATTAGTTTAATAAATTATGGAAGTAAGTCTAAACTAGTTTAATGAATTATGGAAGTAAGTCTAAACTAGTTTAATGAATTATGGAAGTAAGCCTAAACTATTATCTCAAACTAGTTTAATAAATTATGGAAGTAAGTCTAAACTAGTTTAATGAATTATAGAAGTAAGCCTAAACTATTATCTCAAACTAGTTTAATAAATTATGGAAGTAAGTCTAAACTAGTGTAATGAATTATAGAAGTAAGCCTAAACTATTATCTCAAATTAGTTTAATAAATTATGGAAGTAAGTCTAAACTAGTTTAATGAATTATGGAAGTAAGTCTAAACTAGTTTAATGAATTATGGAAGTAAGTCTAAACTAGTTTAATGAATTATGGAAGTAAGTCTAAACTAGTTTAATTTAATTTTCATTGAACTTTTGAAACACATCAAAAAAATTTTTTTAAAAGCTATTTATCTACATTTCATTTGATTAAATTTAATGGAAAAAATATATATGTACTTATTAAAGCAAATAATTATGAAATAAATAGTTTCTAATTATTGAAGATTTAATTATATAGATTAGATTAGGAAAATAATTATCTGGAATGAACTATAAATATTGTTTTTGAACTTTCTATCAACCTCTATTTCCTGTTGCACAGATCTTGCTGCTGGACTTGGTGTTGGAGCTCTAGCTGAAGTAACAAAACGCTCTCTGGGTCTAAAAAGTGAAAGTAAATAGTTTTGTATGTTTGCATGAAAGATTTAGAAAGTCATGTTTCTATATGATATTGGACTTCGAAGTAATAGTAGTAAGCATTTAATACTTGAACTGGTTAAAGAATGTGATCAGTCCTAATTCTATATATTGACTGAAATACTGTGTACAAGATATTTTCTAATACTTTTATCCAATTGAATACCAGCAAACTATAACCAAACTATAACCAAACTACATTTTGTAAATAGTTCTTTAAACCAATTTAAAAAGAAAAGGTCGTTTAGCTTATTAATCAGAAAAACTCCTGATCAGGAGCAGACTGGGTGCCCTGACAATGATTGCCATATGCTATGTGTCTATTGTTACCCGCCCTCATAATAATTATTACAGAACAAACTGTAATAATAAATGGCTCTAAATCAACACCGATAACAGTAAACTCAGGTGTACCTCAAGGAACAGTCTTGGGTCCACTACTATTTTTAATTGACATAAATGATTTACCAAATTGCATTACTTCAGGAACAAAAGTCAGATTATTTGCAGACGATTGCATAATATATAGAACAATAAAAACAACACAAGACACAGATATTTTACAAAGAGAATTAGATGAATTACAGAAATGGGAATCAAATTGGAGCATGTCTTTCCACCCAGAAAAATGTCAGTTGTTAAGAGTAACAAAAAAACTAAAACAAATTAATTCCACTTATCTTATTCATGGCAAACCAGTAACACAGACTAAAAACGCAAAATACATAGGTGTTATAATAAATGAAAAACTGTCATGGAATCCACATATTGATGATGAAACTACAAAAAAATCAAACAAAGCATTAGGATTTATTAAAAGAAATTTCTATAAATCAAATAAGAACATAAAACTAAAATGTTATTTAACCTTGGTTAGGCCGATAATAGAATATGCATCCTCCGTTTGGGACCCCTCAACTTAACAAAACATTAACTCTTTGGCTCCGCAACAACGCAAAGGACGTTGATTTTAAAAAAGGGGGAAAAAGTCTGACCAACGCTGGGGGCAGCGGCTATTTAAAATTTATTTTTTCGTTTCTATTTCTCCAATTCATGTTTTTTATTGCTTAATTTTATATCTAGAATAGTTTCCCTTTGCTAAACATCCGGAATTTCCTTCATTTAACATGTTTTTATTTTGTACGAAGTTTGTAAAGAGATTACATTTATTATTTCTGTGTGCGTGTTTTTTTAACATGGAGCTTCAACCAAGGCCATATAAACTTTGTAGATCGAAATATTTCTTTGATAAAGAAGTATAATAATTCAGATGACAGTGATTTTATTTCATCTGATGGTGATATTGATAAATCTAATTATATAGTCTAGATCTAGTAAATTTATTTATAGATCTAGAATCTAGGGCTAGGTCTAGGTCTAGTAATGATAAAGCAGCTCCACCCCCAGCTAATGTTCATTGTAGATCTAGAACTAGTTTAGCTGTCTCTACATCATCTAGATCTAAATCTAATCAGATAGAGGTAGATCTCTAGATCTATCATCTAGGCACTGAAACAGATCAATTTCAGATTTGTTCCATCAAGAAATTGGGTTGTCAACCTAGACTTAGTCAGCACTGCATCTATTGAGCTGGAATGTTGTTTTTTTCCATTGACAATCACATTGTTGATAGTCTTGTCAGCAAAATAAATAGCTATGCTGACCATAGGATTAAATTCAACACCCCTGCTAGAATAAGATCCATTTTCAGAGAATGGAGACCTATAACTATAAAGAAAGACTGAGTATGTAAACACTGTAGGTCAGGGAGAACGGTTTATGTTTGCGCTGGATGGGAGTCGAACCCACACTTCATATTGACTGCTTCCATGAATATCGCAACTAGAAGGAATATTTATATACTTAGTACATGAAGAACTTACAAGGAAAATATTATAAATATATATATATGCTGTACAGTTGGACTAGTTTTAGGGTAAAAGTTTTTTGTTCCAAGAGTGTTGCTTTTTTTATGGCCGTTTTCATTAAAGTAGTGACATTGGATTATTAGTTCCAGTTTATTATTTTTTGCATCTATTGCTGTTTCTTCTATGGTGTTCTGTTAACAAATGGATAAAAATGAGAAAAAAACTTCTTTGAATTCAATTTGAACAATAAATTTCTTGTAACATGTACTTGGATGGATATTTTCAATGTCAGTGTGACAGGTGGGGAAATGTGACGTGTGTTTGGCGCGTTTTATGTCTAGGGGATGATTATATTTAAAGCTATCACACACCAACCTATCAGCATATGAATCGGGAGCAGACACACAACGAGACAAAGCAATGAAAGATATATACAAAAGTTAAAAATGAAGAATATTTATTTACATAAATATACATATAAGAATAAAAGGGGGAGGGTTTGCTTCTATCTCTAAATAATACTAGCTTTAATCATCACTCTTGCATTTAATAAGAGAGTATGTCACTTTGTCCTCTGACTTAGCTGGTTGTCCTGTTGATGTCGCAGCTGGCTGTGTCCTGGCTTGAGGTTCTGCAGCTGGAGGTGGCGCTCTAGCGGATAGAGGGACGCCGGTGATATAGTTCTTGTGGAGTCTCAATCCCCAAAATCTAATATCTGTAGTGGGCACAGTAGGGCGGGTGGCCGGCTACCGTGGGCACAAGGTTACTGCGGGCAGAGCTGATCTGCCGTGGGCAGCGTAGTTGACAGGATATGTCCAGTGAGTTGCAGAGGGTTGGCGTAGCTATGACGTCTCACACAGATCTGAATCTATAGGGACGTCGCACCTAATAGCTTGACAGGTGGGCTGTCGAATAGGCGGGCAATGCCGATAGCGCCAAGTAGTAGAGTTGAGTAGATCTCAGTGGGCAAGTGCAGTGCTGAATAGCACTAAGCACAGATGCAGAATAAATAGGCAGGTCAGTGAGCTAGTGCAGTGCTGAATAGCACTAAGCACAACGATAGTAGGTGATTCTTGATATCAAACAAATAGGCAGATACCTGAGGGAGGCTGCGGATAAATAAAGACAAGTTAGGACATGTCTCTTATGCATCTTATCGATGTCCTCGACTGAGGTGCATTCGTCAGATTGGTAAAATTGCTTTAGAGCCCAGTGGGGAGATGATGACAAATGGGATTTGGAAAATAGATGGCCGATAGTAGCAATATACAAATGTACATAAAAGGGGAAATAATAATATAAAAATGTACATAGAAGGGGAGATAATAATCTCACATAAACAACACAGGTGGATAGAGAAAGAGAAGGGGGGGGGGAATGGGCGGTGGTCAGCGACCCAGACGATTTGTTTACATATGACAGTGGGTCGAGAACAATGGAGCGCGCTTGAATGGAGAGGGTGTCCGTTCAAGCGGCGCAACTCTCATTAGAGTAAAATGACTACAGGGGAGATAATTCAATACAGGGGAGATAACTCATATCTCTTTTCTAGACGCAGTATTAGTGCGCTAGTAAAATTATCAAGGCGGTCAACCGAGATAAAGGAAATAAAATAAGGTGTACAGATATATACATGGTTGCATCAACGATCAATTGAGCAACGTAGCATTAATAGATTAATGCAATACATAAAATATACATTAGCCATGTTCATGTTTTCTACTTACGACAGTGAGAAATACACAATGCACTAATTAAATATAAATGAAATAATAACTACACATGATAATATCCAGTGGAAATAGCACAAAAGTAATTAAGATGGAACTTGTGATTAAGTTCGGCTTACCACCAGGTATTCCTCTAGGAGTGAGAATAAATGATATAGTCCAGACTCGATAGCTCAGCTCGAATGAGAAAGAGAGAGTCTGACTTGATTTAATTTACCTTATATACAAAGGCCTGGAAAATGTGAGCGGAAACAGGAAATGTCCTAGGCTTAGAATTATCTTACACGTGGGTGAATTAGACTTGAGATGGGAGTCGCACACTGGGAAGGTCAATGGGCGTGTTTGTCGTCGTGGTCTCCTAGATCAAAGAGAGACGCGGGAGAAAAGGGGGGGGGGAGAGTGACTTGCATTCCACACAAGGTGGTGTCATCTGCGCCCGTCAGACATCCGGCCGGTACGATCAAAGAGAATGTGTCTATCTTTGCCCCGGTCAAGGGAAGATAAGTCGGAAGACGCGGCCTAGCTATCTCCAATGTGGTCAACTAAGTCTAGCCTGGAGGAGAAAAGGTGGTGCGGGTGGAGAATTCAGGGGTAGGATGGGGAAATAATTAAAATAAAATAAATAAATAAGGAAAAATAATAATTAATGCTGTGATAATTTTGAGTGACTCTGACAGTGAGTTTTTGACTTGTCACAGTCAGTTGGTGAGTTTTTCATTTTTAATTTTTATATTCAAAACCCAAAATTACAAAAACAACATGATTTGCAAACTAGAAAACATAAGAAATGGAAAGAGCATCCATTTCTCTTTAATTCTATATCAAATTTATTATTTTCCAATAATAAATAAAAAAGTTATACAAGTTATATCGAAGCAAAGTAGCGCACTCTGAAATGGCGGAAAAATTAATTCCGTCCAAAAGTGGAAAATAATTCTGAAGTAATTCCGGAGCCAAAGAGTTAAGAAACTGGAACAGACACAAAATAGAGCAGTGAGATTCATAACAAACGAAAATTCATATTTGACTAGAGTAACACCTTTAGTGAAATCACTAAATTTAGAAAGCCTTCAGGACAGAAGGCTCAAAAGTAAAGTAGCAATCATACATAAAATACTGAACCATAATCTTCAAATACAAAAACAAAGTTTAATAAAATACTCTGAAAGACACAAAGATAAAGACACATTCCTCGTCCCATATGCTAAGACAAATTTGTACAAATACTCCTTCTTCCCTAGTGCTATTAGAGCATTAATTCCTGAGCTAGCCAGGAAAACCAGTGACTTGGCAGAATTTAAGTCATTGGTTAATATGCATGACTAAATGCATGACGCGTAGGATGTAATCATCTTCTTTTTTGAAGTAACGTCTGTATTATATAAGATAAGAATTGATAATGCATCCAAAACTCAATGCAAGTTATGCAAACGTGGGGTATGTAGACCTAATTGGATGTTTTGTATTTCTACATCTAAATAGACTTAGAGGCTATAGGAAATTGAGGTTATAGGAATTCTCAATTTGTACAAACAATTTTACAATCTGAACCACGATTAGTTTGACTAGAATACTTTATGACATGATTTTGAAAGGATAAAATAGAACATAACACTTGAAAAGGGAGAGCAGCATGAAAGTTGATGCAATACACATTCATTTATCCACATTCAAGGAATAAGAAGGTCCATCATCAACAAACTTTATCAATCAAAAACCTTCAATATGAAACCTTCTAAGAGTCCTTGTATCTTTAAGCATTTCAACTTGCAAAAACTTCATGAGTTCCTTGCTTACATTACAAAGTAAGCACTAACTCAAAGACCAAGCTGATGATTACAAAACACACTCATGTGAATAAATTTTAAAATTTTACAATTCAGTCACAGCCATTTGGATAGTTATTACATGACAGCTTTCTTTGCTTTCATCTTCATCACTTACAAAAGTCCTGTTCATATTCTATGTGTCCCATAGTGTCATATTTCTAGTCATCAATTCATTTCCTAAAGTATTTATGCTGAATCAAGTAAGTTGAAGTCAAATTCCTTTAGTGTCTCAAGACACTAATGTTTTTTGATTGAATGTTGATTCTAGTCACTTGTTAAAAGGTTTGGGAAGATGAAGGCGCACAAGTAGCCTATATGAATGTCAGGGTTAAGTTAGTGTTTGTTGTGTGGCATTCCAGGAGTAATTGTCATTGTGAATGTTCTTTCCTGATTGTCATAATGAAATGCAACAAGTTTTTTTAATCAGTTTTGCCAAACTGGCAACTTGAAATCAATCATTTGACTGCATCTCTTTCAAATTGTATCTCTAAATTCAAACTGGCAACTTGAAATCAATCATTTGGCTGCATCTCTTTCACATTGTATCTCTCAATTCAAACTGGCAACTTGAAATCAGTCATTTGACTGCATCTCTTTCACATTGTATCTCTCAATTCAAACTGGCAACTTAAAATCCATCATTTGACTGCATCTCTTTGACATTGTCTCTCAATTCTTTTTCTCCTCCACATCTTTCCCTTACTGGAAGTACTTTTGTCATTTTATAAGCTCAGTGTCTGGTTATAGATTCACCAGAGTATGTTCACATTACCTCAACTTCTACAGGACTAAACACAAAATATAAACCTTATGTTGTTTGTTAAAATCTCTTAGAGTATATAGAGGATTGTAAATCACCAGAAGCATGTAGCTTAGTGTTGTTGAGAAATTGGCCATCAACTCTAAAGTGGAGATAAATGCCTACCATTGATTTGCCAAGCACTTGATCATTGAACAAGAGAAACATTTTTCATTAAACTTCAAGTGTAATAAAATAATCGAAAAAATTTTTGGTTCAATTCGGGTATCAAATTCGTAAAACTGTCATCTGTTAGAGCTTACGCATTTTCTGATTCGCCAGCGAGGAAGGCATACTTATGCGATTATTTATTGGTGTGTTCATTATATGGTTTTTAGACCGAAAGTTCTGATTTAGAACTCTTAATATCTAGTCTAGATCTACTTCTAGATCTAGAATTTAGTTGTAATCTATATTAAATTTACTTAAAAATATAAGCAATGCTTATCAACTTCATTAAAATTGAAGCAACTTTAAATTATCATTTATCACATAATTATGGTAATACCGCTGATTACTCCATGTTGGCTCTAGATCTAGATATAGTCTCCAGCCATATTTCTATTGTTACGAATCTCCCTATCCAGCCTCGCTGCAGATTGCACCAAACGACACCACCAACTTAAAGAACTTGACAACTCTGGGCTTGAAAATAACGTAATAGTTTAATGTCAATAAATAACAGCCAATACTGTACAATTGGCAGCACGTAACACAAGACTGTACAAATATCTCTCCGCCGTATCAATTCTTGCACTGGTCTCTCTGTCTCGTCTCGGACTTGTACTGAGCCGTAGTAACGAACTGTAGATCGGGAAGTTGTGACTCACTTGTCTCTGATACCTTCGCTCTTTATATAGGGTCCCTGCTGGCCTTCTAGAACCGGACAGAACGTCGCTCGACCATTCTGGGTGGTCAGATTTATTATTAATTTTTTACTTTGAAAAATTGTTTATGGTCAAACTAAAGTTTTCCCTGTGTGGCCAACAAGCCAGTCATTCTTTTCTCAGTGATATACAGCAACTGTTACAGTTCTAGGAAAATTGTTAGAGTCTTTTTTAGATCAGTTGTTCACCCACCCAGGTTCCATGAAGGATTGACTTGAATAGAGGTATTGTAAAAAAAGTTTTGCTGAAGAGTGTTGGACATACCTTGTCTTACTCTGATCAGTCACCATTTATTTGTTTGTGGAACATCTTGTTTGTGCAGAATTGGATTGAGGTGATCTCTGCTTCCCTGTAAGAGCAAATGCTTGTGTAAGATCAATGAAAGCAAGGTACATTCTTTGATTGTAACTGTTGGAGAGAAATAGCACATCATTTGGAGAAATCCAAGCTTCAAGTTTCTGTAGTGACTCTAGCCCCACATTCAGAAGGTGTTTTCCACAATTCCAAGCTTCAAGTTTCTGTCATGACTCTAGCCCCACATTCATAAGGTGTTTCCCACAATGCTAAGCTTCAAGTTTCTGTCATGACTCTAGCCCCACTTTCAGAAGGTGTTTGCCACAATTCCAAGCTTCAAGTTTCTGTCATGACTCTAGCCCCACATTCATAAGGTGTTTCCCACAATGCTAAGCTTCAAGTTTCTGTAGTCACTCTATCCCCACTTTTAGAAGGTGTTTCCCACAATGCCAAGAAAGAAAAGTTTGTGTAGTCACTCTAGCCCCACATTCAGAAGGTGTTTGCCACAATGCCAGGCTTCAAGTTTCTGTAGTCACTGTATCCCCACTTTCAGAAGGTGTTTGCCACAATGCCAAGCTTCAAGTTTCTGTAGTCACTGTATCCCCACTTTTAGAAGGTGTTTGCCACAATGCCAAGCTTCAAGTTTCTGTAGTGACTCTAGCCCCACTTTTAGAAGGTGTTTGCCACAATGCCAAGCTTCAAGTTTCTGTAGTCACTGTATCCCCACTTTCAGAAGGTGTTTGCCACAATGCCAAGCTTCAAGTTTCTGTAGTCACTTTATCCCCACTTTTAGAAGGTGTTTGCCACAATGCCAAGCTTCAAGTTTCTGTAGTCACTCTAGCCCCACTTTTAGAAGGTGTTTGCCACAATGCCAAGCTTCAAGTTTCTGTAGTCACTCTAGCCCCACTTTTAGAAGGTGTTTGCCACAATGCCAAGCTTCAAGTTTCTGTAGTGACTCTAGCCCCACTTTCAGAAGGTGTTTGCCACAATGCCAAGCTTCAAGTTTCTGTAGTGACTCTAGCCGAACTTTTAGAAGGTGTTTGCCACAATTCCAAGCTTCAAGTTTCTGTCATGACTCTAGCCCCACTTTTAGAAGGTGTTTGCCACAATGCCAAGCTTCAAGTTTCTGTCATGACTCTAGCCCCACTTTTAGAAGGTGTTTGCCACAATGCCAAGCTTCAAGTTTCTGTAGTGACTCTAGCCCCACTTTTAGAAGGTGTTTGCCACAATGCTAAGCTTCAAGTTTCTGTAGTGACTCTAGCCCCACTTTTAGAAGGTGTTTGCCACAATGCCAAGCTTCAAGTTTCTGTCATGACTCTAGCCCCACTTTTAGAAGGTGTTTGCCACAATGCCAAGCTTCAAGTTTCTGTAGTGACTCTAGCCCCACTTTTAGAAGGTGTTTGCCACAATGCCAAGCTTCAAGTTTCTGTCATGACTCTAGCCCCACTTTTAGAAGGTGTTTGCCACAATGCCAAGCTTCAAGTTTCTGTAGTGACTCTAGCCGAACTTTTAGAAGGTGTTTGCCACAATTCCAAGCTTCAAGTTTCTGTCATGACTCTAGCCCCACTTTTAGAAGGTGTTTGCCACAATGCCAAGCTTCAAGTTTCTGTCATGACTCTAGCCCCACTTTTAGAAGGTGTTTGCCACAATGCCAAGCTTCAAGTTTCTGTAGTGACTCTAGCCCCACTTTTAGAAGGTGTTTGCCACAATGCCAAGCTTCAAGTTTCTGTAGTGACTCTAGCCCCACTTTTAGAAGGTGTTTGCCACAATGCCAAGCTTCAAGTTTCTGTCATGACTCTAGCCCCACTTTTAGAAGGTGTTTGCCACAATGCCAAGCTTCAAGTTTCTGTAGTGACTCTAGCCCCACTTTTAGAAGGTGTTTGCCACAATGCCAAGCTTCAAGTTTCTGTAGTGACTCTAGCCCCACTTTTAGAAGGTGTTTGCCACAATGCCAAGCTTCAAGTTTCTGTCATGACTCTAGCCCCACTTTTAGAAGGTGTTTGCCACAATGCTAAGCTTCACGTTTCTGTAGTGATTCTAGCCCCACTTTTAGAAGGTGTTTGCCACAATTCCAAGCTTCAAGTTTCTGTAGTGACTCTAGCCCCACTTTTAGAAGGTGTTTCCCACAATGCCAAGAAAGAACAGTTTCCCATTAGTTGTTGCAGTTACCTCTGTTGCCTTTGTTGTTATTTAGAGTGACAATGCCATAAATCTCATGATGCAGCAACAAAATTGCCATAGCAGTTCATGCCAAGGTTAGATTAAGGTAGTCTTTGACTGTTTCAGAAGCTCTACAAGGGGCTTTATCAGTAGTCATCTAGTCTATGGCTTAATTTTCTTCTAGGTTGAGTTATTCATGCAAGATGAGTAAAGTGAAGTAAACTACCTTTCAGACCTTGTGATCTATTGGGTAGATAATGTAAAGGTCATCCGTTTCTTTGGCTGATGGTTAATGAAGGTGTCATGTGGCCAGTACAACCACCAACTGGCTTTACATACCCCAACTAAAGTTAGGTCCCTATTAGAGTTGTGTGGACTCTTGGGACATCCTAAAACATACCAGTCTTCACCAAGATTCAAACCTGAGCCCTCTCAGTTTGAAAGCCAAGTGCTTTACCATTCAGCCACCTGGCCCCCAAGATGAGCAGTTCTTCAATATTATTCAAGGCAGATGTAGTGACTGTTGTTTAAAGGTCAGAACCCATTTGTTTCATGTGTTCTTGATGATTTCACCAATGGAATATTTGAAATATGCCAAATTGTTTTGTTTAGATCCAAGCACCTTTTTCATTTCTTCATAAATGCCTCTAATGTTGAATGTTTGAGCTGCAAGCTCAGTTGAAAAATTTCATGCAGCTCAACCCAGTATTCATAGGCACAAAGCTGTTCTTTAGACTCCTTCAGTTTAGCCAGATTGCATTTAGTAGACTTTAGATGTACCTAGACCTTTCCCCCTTGGCTTTAAAGATAGATAATAGTATAGTTAAATGTACTTATCAAAATGTATAACTTTATACAGATAATAGTATAGCTAAATATACTTCTGAAATGTATAACTTTATACAGATAATAGTATAGCTAAATATACTTCTGAAAATGTATAACTTTATTGTATGTGTCACAATGTTTTTTTTTTTAGAGAGCTTTGTATTGTATTGACACGCAGATTCAGGGGTGCCTTTAAATTTATTGCAACTTACTGCTAGGATGCACTTAAAAATGCAGCTTTGAATCTAGTTGTCTTGAGTTTAAATCCTTCAAACTCAAATCAACAGATTAAATAATCCAAAATGAAAAGTCACAATAATAATTTGGTTGGCATAAAATTATGCAGTTCAACTGTAGCACAATAGAGATAGATCAATAATCTATTGTAGAAAAGTTATAATAATTTAATACTGAATACTTGTAACAATAGCTACTTTTTTTTTTCCAATCTTGGTATATTTATAAAATAGTTTATATGTCAGCTTACTGTTGTCCTTCCTGTTTTGTAGATTTTGTCCCTGGACAACATTTTGCTATATCATTGTGTGATTTGATAAGCCATTGAATGACTTCATTAAGCACTGTTTACTTAGATTGACAAGATCTGGATCAAAATTTGATTTTCTACATTATTGTGACATTATCAATTCATTTACTAATAGCATTTACTATTTCTTGTATCTCTCAAATTTTTGCTTGTACACTTTTGTTAACATGCTAGTATAAGAAACAACCTTACTTTGTTCCTCTTGTAGTCTCAACTCCAAAAAGTGTGATGGATTCCAGTATATTTCTAACTGAAGCTAATGCTGAGCGCATTGTCAATACTTTGTGTCGAGTTAGAGGTGCAGCTCTGAAACTGGGACAAATGTTGAGCATTCAAGGTAGGCACATCTCTAGTGAGGAAGTTAATTCCTTCTCATGCAGAGCAATAGAGTTTAGAATTCACTTTTTGAAATACATTGTGAATGTGAAGGCTTAGTAAAATGGTCCAGTCATGAGAAAGAACTGACTAATTTAAGTGTTAATTGTACATTTAAAAACAAAGTAATAGTTTTCTATTTTTTGGTGTCTGTTCCTAAGTGTGATTTGATTCATGGCTGTTGTTACTTAAAATAAAGAGATTAGGTTCAACATATAGATCTAAGATGGTACACTTACATTTGTATTTTCTATGTCAAGTCCAATCTTCACCTTTACAAGTCAATTACTTTCAGGACATAAATAGGCTAGATGTACTTTTCAGGACATAAATAGGCTAGATCTACTTTTCAGGACATAAATAGGCTAGATGTACTTTTCAGGACATAAATAGGCTAGATCTACTTTTCAGGACATAAATAGGCTAGATGTACTTTTCAGGACATATAAAAAACACTCTTATAGCAGAAGAAATTACCTTACCTAACTCAAAAAATATAGAATCAACATTTTGTAAAATGTATACCACCTCAACATCCCTAATAATAGGCAGCATTTACAGACCACCAAATTCTAGTTTAGAATACATGCAGGAACTATGTAATCAGATTACTACACTTAAAGAGACAAATAAAAATGCAGTTTTTTGGATTATGGGTGATTTCAACCTACCTGATATAAATTGGAAAACACTAACCATAGATAAACACCAAAACCTTAAGGACATTAATGAGCTTTTCATAGAAACTTTACACAACCTAAGTTTAGATCAAATCATTAAAAAGCCAACTAGATTAAACAACACATTAGATCTCTTCTTAACTAACAGACCTGGATTAGTAGTTGATTATGATATTATCCCTGGTCTATCAGACCATGAGATCATAAAAATACACAGTCAGATAAAAGCAGTAGCCAATACAAAACCCAAAAGAAAAATCTTACTCTGGAATAAATGTAACCTAACACAACTACACCAAGCTGCATTAAACTTTCAACAAACATTCTTATTAGAAAAAGACATTAACCAACCAGTCGATGACCTCTGGAATTTCATTAAAAACCATCTTAAAAGCATTATAGAAAATCATATACCAACTAAATACACATCAAACAAAATAAATAAATGCTGGTTTAATAATAGACTAAAGAAGCTTTGTAAACAGAAGGAAAACCTATATAGAAAATTTAAAGAAACTAATGCAGAAAGAGTTTACAAAAAGTATATAAAAATTAAACACTTAACCCAAAAAGTAAGCAGACAGCTGCAGAGTGAATACATAAACAATGTAATATCTAAAGATAACAACAAAAACCTATGGTCATACATTAAGTCTAAGAAAATGGAAACAACCGGCATAGCGCCATTAAAAGATGAACATAACATAATGATAATGAAACTAAAGCAAACATCCTAAACAAATACTTTGCATCAGCATTCTCAGCCCCAGGAGACAAAGACATATTACTGAATTTGAACCAAGTAGACAACATAGAAGATATAGTAGTACAAGAAAATGGAATTCAAAAACTATTAGCCAACACCAAACCAAATAAAGATTCTGGACCTGATGATATTCCAGCTAGATTACTCAAAGAACTAAGCAATGAGCTAGCCCCAGTGTTCAAAATACTCTTTCAGGCTTCACTTAACCAGGGCAGAGTACCAAAGGACTGGAAAGAAGCTAATGTCACCCCCCTATTTAAAAAAGGAGAAAAATCTGACCCAGGAAACTACAGACCAGTATCACTTACCAGCATCACATGTAAAATCCTAGAACACATAATATGTAGCAACATCATAAACCACTTAGACAAACATAATGTCCTCACACCATACCAACATGGCTTTAGGAAATATAGATCATGGGAAACAACTAATAGGACTAATTGATGATTTTTCAAAAGGTTTAGATAATAGTGAACAAATAGATGCTATCTTACTAGATTTTTCTAAGGCTTTTGACAAAGTTCACCACCATAGTTTGCTTAAAGAAATAAAATTAAAATATTTCGGCATAAATGGTCCACTGCATCAGTGGATTAAAGATTTTCTGATAGGGAGAGAACAAACTGTAATAATAAATGGCTCTAAATCAACACCGATAACAGTAAACTCAGGTGTACCTCAAGGAACAGTCTTGGGTCCACTACTATTTTTAATTGACATAAATGATTTACCAAATTGCATTACTTCAGGAACAAAAGTCAGATTATTTGCAGACGATTGCATAATATATAGAACAATAAAAACAACACAAGACACAGATATTTTACAAAGAGAATTAGATGAATTACAGAAATGGGAATCAAATTGGAGCATGTCTTTCCACCCAGAAAAATGTCAGTTGTTAAGAGTAACAAAAAAACTAAAACAAATTAATTCCACTTATCTTATTCATGGCAAACCAGTAACACAGACTAAAAACGCAAAATACATAGGTGTTATAATAAATGAAAAACTGTCATGGAATCCACATATTGATGAAACTACAAAAAAATCAAACAAAGCATTAAGATTTATTAAAAGAAATTTCTATAAATCAAATAAGAACATAAAACTAAAATGTTATTTAACCTTGGTTAGGCCAATAATAGAATATGCATCCTCCGTTTGGGACCCCTCAACTCAAGAAAACATTAAGAAACTAGAACAGACACAGTGCGATTCATAACAAACGAATATTCACATTTGACTAGAGTAACACCTTTAGTAAAATCACTAAATTTAGAAAGCCTTCTGGAGAGAAGGCTCAAAAGTAAAGTAGCAATCATACATAAAACACTGAACCATAATCTTCAAATACAAAAACAAAATTTAATAAAATACTCTGAAAGACACAAAGATAAAGGCACATTCCTCGTCCCATATGCTAGGACAAATTTGTACAAATACTCCTTCTTCCCTAGTGCTATTAAAGCATGGAATGGGTTGCCTGAGCTAGCCAGGAAAACCAGTGACTTGGCAGAATTTAAGTCATTGGTTAATATGCATGACTAAATGCATGACGCGTAGGACGTAATCATCTTCTTTTTTGAAGTAACGTCTGTATTATATAAGATAAGATAAGACATAAATAGGCTAGATCTACTTTTCAGGACATAAATAGGCTAGATCTACTTTTCAGGACATAAATAGGCTAGATGTACTTTTCAGGACATAAATAGGTTAGATCTACTTTTCAGGACATAAATAGGCTAGATCTACTTTTCAGGACATAAATAGGCTAGATCTACTTTGCCTTGATCTTTTTTCTGAATTGCAGATAATTCTTTCATCAATCCCCAACTCCAGTCTATATTTGAAAGAGTTAGACAGAGTGCAGACTTTATGCCAGCATGGCAAATGAAGGTCAGAAATTGTCATTGTTTGTAATTGTTAATCTTTTTTTCAATAAGCAATCAGGTGAAGTTCTAATGAGAGTGGATTGCCATATGAAGTTATACAAGGTCCATTTTCTTTCATTTTATATGGATATTAATTAGATTTTCTCAAAAAATGTTTGTTTAACTATGTATAAACATTTTGAAGTAAAAATTGTTTTAGCCACTGTTGTGCTTGTTGAAATGTTAAAAACTAAAAGCACTAATGAAACATTGATTTCACTATCCTTTCGACCTCTCTTCATTATGCTCAATAGAGTTATTTTGATGCTATTCAGATTGTGACTTTGTGTTTAAAGTCATGAAACAGACAAGTCTAAGACTGTGTCTACTTCAATGTGTATCCTTACATACCTGCCTGTTACATTGAGAGACTACAGTCTAGTGTTCACTGTGTCTACTTCAGTGTGTATCCTTACATACCTGCCTGTTACATTGAGAGACTACAGTCTAGTGTTCACTGTGTCTACTTCAATGTGTATCCTTACATACCTTCCTGTTACATTGAGAGACTACAGTCTAGTGTTCACTGTGTCTACTTCAATGTGTGTCCTTACATACCTGCCTGTTACATTGAGAGACTACAGTCTAGTGTTCACTGTGTCTACTTCAATGTGTATCCTTACATACCTGCCTGTTACATTGAGAGACTACAGTCTAGTGTTCACTGTGTCTACTTCAATGTGTATCCTTACATACCTGCCTGTTACATTGAGAGACTACAGTCTAGTGTTCACTGTGTCTACTTCAGTGTGTATCCTTACATACCTGCCTGTTACATTGAGAGACTACAGTCTAGTGTTCACTGTGTCTACTTCAATGTGTATCCTTACATACCTGCCTGTTATAACTTAAATGAGAGACTACAGTACACATAATGGTCTCTTTCTTTGGGGGTTCATGCTCATTTAACTGAATACACTTTTGGTCTAAGTTTTTTGTTGAATGTAGGAGTATAACTGACCTCCATGGACTGCCTGTGAGTTTGTACAAACTCATCTCCTCACCTTGCTCATTTTTCTTTCTTTTGTTGAATGTTTTTATTGGAACAAAACAAAAGATAGAGCAATCTGATAAAAAGTACATGCATATCTAACTCTTCTTTTTTTTTGGATTAGAAAACATTAACTAAAACTTTGGGTGACAACTGGAGGGAGAAACTGTTAGAGCAATCTTATAAAAAGTACATGCATATCTAACTCTTCTTTTTTTTTGGATTAGAAAACATTAACTAAAACTTTGGGTGACAACTGGAGGGAGAAACTGTTAGAGCAATCTTATAAAAAGTACATGCATATCTAACTCTTCTTTTTTTTTGGATTAGAAAACATTAACTAAAACTTTGGGTGACAACTGGAGGGAGAAACTGTTAGAGCAATCTTATAAAAAGTACATGCATATCTAACTCTTCTTTTTTTTTTGGATTAGAAAACATTAACTAAAACTTTGGGTGACAACTGGAGGGAGAAACTGTTAGAGCAATCTTATAAAAAGTACATGCATATCTAACTCTTCTTTTTTTTTGGATTAGAAAACATTAACTAAAACTTTGGGTGACAACTGGAGGGAGAAACTGTTAGAGCAATCTTATAAAAAGTACATGCATATCTAACTCTTCTTTTTTTTTTGGATTAGAAAACATTAACTAAAACTTTGGGTGACAACTGGAGGGAGAAACTGTTAGAGCAATCTTATAAAAAGTACATGCATATCTAACTCTTCTTTTTTTTTGGATTAGAAAACATTAACTAAAACTTTGGGTGACAACTGGAGGGAGAAACTGTTAGAGTTTGATGAAAAACCTTTTGCTGCTGCTTCCATAGGTCAGGTTCATAGAGGAAAATTACTGGATGGCAGGGAGGTAGCTATGAAAATTCAGGTGTGTCAAAGTATTTTATTTTCCATCATCTTTACTATTAGAAACTACAAGGTTTGTCATATCTGTACTATTATTGCTGAATGAACAAGTGAATGGTAGCACTAAACTAAGAAAACTGAGAAGTGAATGGTAGCACTAAACTAAGAAAACAGAATAGAATGGTAGCACTAAACTAAGAAATCTAAGATGTGAATAGTAGCACTAAACTTAGAAATCTGAGATGAAATAGTTGCACTAAACTAAGATGTGAATGCTAGTACTATGCCTGTAAGTTTTCATCATTCTCTGGCTATAATTCAAGAAACACAAATGGAAAAATGTTTTGAGTGCTGGGACAAGTCCCAAAACGCCCGTGGAGTCTGGGAGCGCATGAGGCGCCCTGACCGCACTTCCCCATGTCCAGGCCTGAGCAAGCTATTATAGCACAGTGCAGGACTGGCCACTGTCCTGTTGGCTCATATTTCTCACGGCTATGGCCAAATTTTGATTCACGGTGCCCTCGCTGCAGGGAAGAAGAGGAAACTGTTGCTCTTGTTGTTGCAAGAGAGGATTTGAGCCTCTCTAGCCCTCACTCAAAAATGGAGTTTGATGATGATGATGATGAGTACTATGCCAGTTGCACATTTCTTATTCCATATGCTAGGACAACCTTGTACTAGTGCTCTTTCTTCCCTAGTGCCTTTAGAGCATGAAATGGTTTACCTGAATCAGCCAATGACTTAGCAGAGTTTAAGTCTTAATTAATGTGCACAACTAGATAACAGATGGGTGTAATAATGGCTGTAATTGATAAGATAAAAGACAACTCTGAAAGAGTATAGCTTTAAGCTAACAATACATTCTAATATTTCTTTGGCTATTTGTATGTTACATTTTGTTTAGTCTCATTTTTATTTTCAATGTGTCTTTAGTATCCAGGTGTTGGAGACAGTATTGATTCAGATATAAATAACCTGATGGCTGTTATGAAGGTCTGGAAAATTTTACCCGAAGGTAAAACATTATGTTTAACTATCTTCTTGTGTTTAGAAAAACTAGGACTCTGTTGAATTTAGCCTATATTGTAAGGACATGCTAACTAGGTAGCAGCTCAATTAGATGAAAAGCAAATAAATGAAAGAGAAAATAAAGAGAAACCATGTATAACCAGCCATTAAATCCACTCTTCTGGAATGATCATGATAAGGAAACAACTCTTTGTGTCCTTTAGGTCTCTATGTTGATGCTGTAGTAGCTTCAGCTAGAAGAGAACTTTCTTGGGAAGTGGATTACATTAGAGAAGCTGAATGCTGTAAGAGATTTAGGTAAGACATCTGTACAATAGCATTAGAGAAACTGAATGCTGTAGTCTGTACACTTACATTAGAGAAACTTAATGCTGTAGGTTATATAGGTAATACATATGTACACTTACATTAGAGAAGCTGAATGCTGTAGGTTATATAGGTAATACATATGTACACTTACATTAGAGAAGCTGAATGCTGTAGGTTATATAGGTAATACATATGTACACTTACATTAGAAAAGCTGAATGCTGTAGGATATTTAGGTAAGACATCTGTACACTTACATTAGAGAAGCTGAATGCTGTAGGTTATATAGGTAATACATATGTACACTTACATTAGAGAAGCTGAATGCTGTAGGATATTTAGGTAAGACATCTGTACACTTACATTAGAGAAGCTGAATGCTGTAGGATATTTAGGTAATACATCTGGAGATAGATTGATGTGTAACTTGTGCACTTGTAGATTGATGTGTAACATTTGCAGTTGTAGATTGATGTGCAACATTTGCACTCGTAGATTGATGTGCAACATTTGCACTCATAGATTGATGTGTAATATTTGCAATCGTAGATTGATGTGTAGCATTTGCAATTGTAGATTGATGTGTCCTAGATGCAAGATTTTTACACAGAATTATGTCTCCATTTTACGATATACTAACTACTAATGACTTTAGGGACTATGATACTAACTACTAATGACTTTTGGGACTATGATACTAACTACTAATGGCTTTAGGGACTATGATACTAACTACAAATGACTTTAGGGACTATGATACTAACTACTAATGACTTAAAGAACTATGATACTAACTACTAATGACTTTAGGGACTTTGATACTAACTACTAATGACTTTAGGGACTATGATAGTAACTACTAATGACTTTAGGGACTTTGATGCGTATTGTTTGTCTAGCCTTTAAGAATTTTTTACAAAGCTTGTATCAAATCACTCTGTCTGCCTGGTAAAAAGTTTGAAAGCATTATTTCTCCCACACCCATTCTTGGATCAAGTTGAAATTTTGCACAATTATTCCTTGGCAAAAACAATACATGAAGCAATTAAAAAAATTAACCAAGTAGTTAATTAATTAATTAATAATTTTTTTGATACAACAATGGAATTTTAATTTCAGAGAAAGAAAAGCTAAATATTGAGAGTTTTGTCCCCTTAGATAATTGTACACTTTATTTCTCCCACACCCATTCTTGCATCAAGTTAAAACTTTAATAATTATTTATTGTACCTAACAAAACATAATCAATTAAATAATTAACCAATTAGACCAGTGATGCCCAACCTTATTCGCCCAGCGGGCCATTTTCATTTCCGACACTCGTGTCGCGGGCCACATCGTCGAATAGATGAAAAAAATGAAATAGAGAATAATTCTATTTGAAATAGTTTTATTAGAAACCTGTAGCACTACTAGGCCAACTTACACACGTAGGGCGATTACCTAAGATCGGTCTCATCCGTTTTATTACTGAAAGGTTTGTCTACTCAATGAAGTGCTAGTAAACATTCTGATCGTCCTTCAAACTTCATTTCGGAAATTTGAAAAGTTTGGTCAGGCAACACGGCGAAATAAATGAACTGTCTGCATCATTCTAAATTTTTCAAACAAGGATGTCTGGCTTTGTAAGTCAATCAATTTCAGTTGCAGAGCTATCGGAGTAATTCTCAGTGGCAATAGAAAATATTCAAAATCTGCTGCTCTGTCATATAGTTTTGCAATGCGTTAACTGCTTTTTTACCCAGGACTAATTCTTTCACCCCTGCTAGAAAGCAATTTTTTACGCATCATGTCTCATACTTTGAGCAACTCTTTAACTTGTCCTTACCGTGGACTCATTTCTTTTTTCTCGTCAGTCACTTTACTCATTCAACTAGGCGCAGCTTAGCGATCTTTTTCTTGGCGGTTAAAACCAACAATGCTGACATATTTTTTTTTTATGTTTTGATTTGCTTATGACTTTTTGTTATAAGTTTTAAAAACAGCAACATTTCTGAATCTTGTTGGCATATGTTCTACAAAAGCAAAGATGTCTTCACTTTTTTCCGAAGTTTCTACATTTACATTCTAGTTTTCGTTCCTATGGCTCTCTCATTTCATTAACGCTCAAATATTAAATGGTACTAACCATTCTCTTTGATATCAAAAGAACTTTACCAAAAAATGATGCAGAATTGATGCCCTGTGTTACACACAACATATTACACGACTAGCTCAGCAGCGGAATTATTCAAGAACCTTAAACAACTGTCAACACTTGTCACCAAAAAATAAACGTCGTGTTCATTAAAAAAAAAAATAATAATATGACTTTAGAATGCCGTGGATTAGAATGAAATCCACCAAAGAAAAAGTAAGAGTCCTAACGTAGGAAAAATACATTTTCAACCTTTTTAAACATTTTCTTCACTTTGTGCCGAGGTTTAGGCGGGCCGGATGGAAACACGTCGCGGGCCGGATCTGGCCCGCGGGCCGTAGTTTGGGCATCGCTGAATTAGACAATTAATTATTAATAATTAGTTATTTTGTTTTGATATAAAAAATGTTTTCCAATATTGATATATATAGTTGTAAATGTCCAGTTCTTCTCCTTAGAAAAGCTTTCTTTTTCTCTCTTTCCAGGAACTTATTGAAAGATGACCCATTTTTGTATGTTCCAGAAGTTGTTGATGAACTGAGTGACAAGTTTGTTTTGACTACAGAATTAATTGAAGGATTTCCTGTTGATCAATGTTTTGACTTAGATCAAGAGATTAGAAATAAGGTATTAGCCTCACTTGAAAACCATCAAATTTTATAGTATTTTATTCTTAGTTTTTTTACAATTCCCCATGTTATGTTCATAATATAAACAAAAGGACAGAAACAAAAGCCTGGGTAGACATGGTTCTAAAAAATGACTTAACAATTTTCCTAGGGGAAAAGATTTACTAGCTTATTGTCTAGACAATCTTATACTTAGCCTTTTGACTACGCTTCCTGCTTGTGTTAAGAGAATTGAAACTGACAGAAACATGGCTATGTTATTTTGGAATATGTGGCTAGTATTACACAGTTAAGTGTGTAAAAAGGCAAAACCACTCCTGTTGACAGGACTTACTGACATTGTGGCCTGTTCACCCCTGTACCTTAGAAATGTTGGGGAAGTAAATGGTCACGATCCCCTCGCTAGTCGGCCATAGAAACAGATGAGCTTTACATTATCTAAAAGGGGTATCTTTACTTTATTGATATATACATAGTGCAGTTTATGGGTACAGGCTCCACAGAGAGGACACCCAACAAACTGGAGTTTCCAGCAGTTAAAAAGGAAAGTTGAAGAAGTGTTGTTGTATTTTTGAATTCAAACCCTATTAAGGCTTGAAACATCCAAACCAATTTGTTACAACTTTCTTTTCTAGATAGCAAATGCAATACTGAAACTTTGTTTGACAGAACTTTTTGAATGGAGATTTATGCAGACAGATCCTAATTGGTCCAATTTTTTTTATAGTCCTCAGAATGATAAGGTATAGTTGTTTTTTTGTTACAATGCTCTTTATGTTTCTTGTATTTTGTTTCCATTTGTTGCCATTGATTTTTTGTACCACTTTTACTCCAATCATCAAATTTTGCATACAAGTTCCTGCTCAATGACAACACAGGAATCTGTAACAACAAATCAAACAATTAGTTGTAATTAATTAATTTTGTTTTAGAATATGTAGAAAAATTTACTAAACCTTGTGCAGAGAATTAAGCAATAGGAATTAAAAGATAGCAAGAGTCAAATCAAATAATTAAATGTTAATGCAAAGATTTTATTAAAGACTGTATGGTAATGTAAATATTTTATTTAAGAATGTATGGTCATTGGCTCCCTCATTGGCCTGCAATGTCCCAACCTGTTGGCAGTGGAGAACCACAGCTTGCCATGTCACATGTCTGTATGACATGGCTACAAGCTATTTGTTTCCACTGCCAACAGATTGTGATATTGTAGGTCAGCGTTGAGACCTTGCTCACTTTAGTGGCCAGAAATTATAGTCAAAGTTAAAAATATTTCTTTAAACTACTTTAAAGTAGAAAATAATAATTTTTTTTAAGTGTGGGTTGGAATTTCACTTATACTCATACTAAATAACTCGCAAAGCTTTTTTTTTTTAAATGAAAGTTCAGATGGTTTTTCAAATTTGAGTTACCGGCATGGACCTCTTTAAATTCTACGTAAAAAGTTGTAATAGTAAACATTTAACTATTTTTTATTTAGATGCTTAGAAACATTATAAATTAGACATTAAGTTCTTCACCTCTAAAAACAATGGGATTATGTGAGATTTGAATGCTAAAAGCAGATCTAGATCTAACCAATCACATCGCTTCATTCTTACAGTGACTGCTAGGCATTGTCTTTAGGCTTTGATAGATATTGGTACAGTTATATAGAGGAAAAAAAAACATGTAGCATTTTCATCAACATATCCCATGCCCAAAAATGTTAATAGACTGTGTGTTTGGTTTTAACAAACAGTCAGTGTCTGCCTGGTCACGACATGTGTTACGCAATAGTGTTTGTTGTACCATTATGTTGAGTGGTCAGGATCTCACCTAGACACACGGACATGGTTAATAAAATATGTAGATCTATCCTTATGCTAGTTACATAGGTCAAATGTTTCTTAGTAAGTTTTTTTTCTTTGCTTACTAGATGAGATCTACATCTAACTGCATAGACTTTGATCTATTTCTTTGACGAGATTTTAAATTTTATTGTAAGGTTTTCCATTTTACAATAAGTCAATAGAATTTTTTTTTAATATGAAGGTAGGTAGCCACTTTTCTGACGTTTTTAGTTGAAAGGGTAAAAAACAAACTTACGTAAATAAATAAATAAAAATAAATAAATATATCTATATCTATCTATCTATCTATCTATCTATCTATATATATATATATATATATATATATCATCTTCCTTACCTTAGATGTATGGTGCCTAAGCGAATAATTGTAGTCTCTATTACTTATATAGATCTAATCCGAGGATAACAATAACTAACTCTTGGGGGGGGAGGGGGGGGGAAAATCAATTATTAATTGTTATTGAAAATAAAATAAGAATAATATGGGTATATTCATTATCTGTGAAATAATACACGTTTTAGTGTCCGGAAATTATAGAATTTTTTTTGTTTAAACACTTCATTAAAGCACACTAAAAAGTAGACAATTTAAACAAAAAAAGCATTGAGAATGAATTTCACTTGAACTAAACAGTGAACTCACACTAAACAGTAGACAAGCATTGAGTATGAATTGAGTATGAATTTCACTTGAACTTACACTAAACAGTAGACAAGCATTGAGTATCAATTTCACTTGAACTCACACTAAACAGTAGACAAGTATTGAGTATGAATTTCACTTGAACTCACACTAAGCACACCCAATGCTTTGTTTTTTATCGACCCCTGTAAGGGGAAAAAGCCATTATTAGGTTTGTGCAAAATGTCTGTCTGTCACACTCAGATCTCGAAAACTCTCGAAGGTGTTTTTTCTGGTCAACTAGCTGCTAAAATTAAAAGAAAACATTTATGTTTGTTTATAAAGGCTAAGAATGCACTTTGTATGCAAATATCAGCACATTTTTTAAAATAGACTTTTTATGCAGCCACTTTCTTGCAGTAGCGTGACAAGCATCTGCAAGCCATGGTGCAATCAGTTCCCTCAAATAAAAAAAAAAATCAGATTTTATTTATTTTTTGTTTAATGCCCCCATTAGAATAAAAGAGGCTTATTTTGTGCGTTTTGTCGGTCTGTCGTCACATTTAAATAAAAAAACAACAACTCTATAAGCTATTGAAAATGTGATTTACCCTTGAAAGTTCCTCCTGTAACATCTCAATAGTTTCAAGTATCAATAATTGATTGTTCGGAAGTTTTTGTGCAAAACTAATCATTGCCAACAAATGTTTGTTTGCTCTTCTAGCCTATATTACGTTTAATTTCCATGCTTAAACGTTGCAAAAACACATTATCAATAATATGTTGTTCCATTTTTTTATGTAAATAGCATTTAAATACTAAATCAAAATCTCTATACTGACTGTAAAATTAACTGTAAAAATGTTCCAGAATTTGTTTTATAAAAAATGAATTATGTCAAATGATTGTTTAAAATTGCATAATTGACTAATATTACACTTATATTCTTTGACAATACGTTACTATAGTTTAATTATCGATATCAAATTGTTCCGTATTTTCATCTTCAAACAAATTTTTAAAATATCGACAATAGGTTGTTAAGGATTTTTAAAAATGAAAGTAATTTACTAGAAATGATTATTGAAAATCATTTTTTAGACTTATTTTACATTTAATTTTCTTGCTGAAACATAACAAAGTTTTTTAATCAATAAAGAATGTTCCAGATTTTGTTTTGAAAAGAAATCAACCTAAATTACTTACATTTTCATACAAATCGTCGTGAAAAAATTTCCGAATTTTATATGAAAAATCTGGTCCCGAGACATGACGTTAAACTGCGCTCCTCTTTCCTTAGCACTTATGGAGCTCAAAAGTGCCCTACTTCTTTTCTATCATTGTGTCTGCCTCCTCTTTTCCTAAGTCTGCCTTCATTGATCATCACACTGTCTCCTTAACTTTAAATTCTCACTACGTCCTAGACCAGTCCATTTGCCGTGGACTGCGACGGGTACGGGGCGATAAAGAGATCCTGGTGTTTGAGTGGTGGCTATCTGAGGATAAACCACCACAACACAATACTTTGGCTCCAAGTTCCCCTAGACCTGAGGCCCAGATGGCCCGCTCTGGGTCAACCGGCTGGAGGGCGGTGGCTGGAGGGTCAATCAGGGAGCTGCTGTATCAGACACATGTCCGATGCAGCAGCTGACTGAGTATAGCACCTGTGTAGCCCTGGCGGGCTCATTCTGGACTTCCGAATGGCCTGTCCCCTTGTTGGACTCGATGGCGGGTGGTGAGCACAGGTGCCGAACTAACAAGAATATATATGGACAAAAAAAACCCCAATAAACTACTTGCCCCAGATTTAAGTCTGGGCAAGAGACGCCATATTGAGGCAAAAAAGGAGGAGGCCACAAAAAGCTGTACTACCTGGCCATCATTTTTGGTGGTCAAGTGCACAGAGGACAGGAAAAGCCTGACAAAGCTGAGCCCTTTTCTTATCTATAAGGGACGCAAGTCAGTAGTGGGAGGCAGGATACTTACGAGTTCCAGTGAGGCCCTACATACCTAACCCCATGAGGTGCTTCAAGTGCCAGGGTTATGGACACTGCGCGGCAGTCCGCAAGAGGAACACTGTGGAACACTGTGTGTGCCAGATGTGCTGGAGAGGGTCATGAGGACAAGGGATGCACAGCCCAGTTCAAATGCCCAAACTGTCACGCTGGCCTATCAGCCTACTCCAAGGACTGCCCTGTGTGGAAACAGAAGGTTGCCGTGCAAGAGTACAAGGCAAGAAATGGATGTACCTTCAGCCAGGCGAAATTGGCTGTATTGGCCCTACCCAAGGGCCGATTTGGCTTGACAAAGACCTACGCCCAGGCTGTTGCTAAGATAGGAAGATCCATAGCCACACAAATGGACACATTGACCCCACCACCCCCTCCTCCTCCTCCAACTCAGAAGAAAACACCGCCAAAGAACACACCTCTGAAGAAACAAGAAAGCCCTGTTGTTATGCTAAAGAACAGGTTCTCTGTGCTCGCTGATGAGAGCATGGAGACTGAGCAGCATGTCAAAACCAACACTCCGGGAGAACCAGGAGTGTCTGATACAGGTTCTCCTCAGAGAACCCAGCCAGACACCCCAACCTCTACAGAATTAGAGGTTGACCAACTCCCTAAGGGGAGAAATCAAAGCGGAGAGGATGCCCGAGGTGAGCGAGGAGGAAATAACCTCTGCTCTAACCAGAGGGATCTCCCCTCTCCAGAGGGAAAGACATCCCCCAACAGGGGGTTGTCCTCCTTTCCATCCAAACCCAAGAATAAAAATACCAAGGTCACTGGAATAAATGGAAACCCCTCCGGGGGCCTCCCAAGGCCAAATAGCTCCAAGTAGGTCATTTAGAATAAGCCATGGATTCCAGAATTGTACAGTGGAATTGTAGAGGCCTCAAGGCCAATTATGAGGAAATGCAGCTACTGATGGACTCTGAGACTCCTGTAGCTGTCTGCTTACAGGAAACATTTCTGAAAGATAGCATCAGTTTCCGAAGCTACAGTTCTTACAGCAAGAATGTTGAGGATGCAGAGAGAGCATCAGGTGGAGTCTGTATCCTTGTGAAGGATAGCATCCCCCATGAGAGGGTAGAACTACAGAGCACACTACAGGCCGTAGCAGCTAGGATAACCCTTTACAAGGTTATCATTTGCTGCAGCCTGTATCTACCACCAGGCGCTCCATTAAACCGAACAGACATGGAGGACCTATTGAAACAACTCCCCCGGCCTTATTTAATCCTTGGGGATTTCAATGCCCATAACACCATGTGGGGATCCAACAATACCGACACAAGAGGTCGTATGCTGGAGGATATCTTCCTCCAACATGATTTATGCATACTTAATGATGCATCACCGACCTACTTGCACCCAGGAACTGGATCACTCACATGCATTGACCTCACCGTATGCGTCCCCGGACTTCTGGACGACTTTAAATGGTCAGTTAGCAATGATCTACGGGGAAGTGATCACTTCCCAATCATCATTACTAACAATCTTCCTTCATTAGGACGACCTCAGCGGTGGAAACTGAATAAGGCCCATTGGGAACAATTCCAAAAAAGATGCTCCGAGGATATCACAGAAAATATCCTCGATGAACAGAACCCAGCTGATACCTTTGCTAGCAAGCTACTAAGTATAGCCAGGAAAGTTATACCCCTAACCTCTGCAAATCCAAAACGGCCTAGCAAACCATGGTTTGATACAGCTTGCAAAAGGGCTATTGGCGATAGGAAAAAACGACTGGCTGCATTTATAAAGAATCCTTCCCAGGAAAACCTAAAGCTATTCAGGATAGCTAGAGCAAAGGCTAGACAAACCATACGGTCAGCCAAAAGGAATTCCTGGAGAAGTTTTGTCGGCAGTCTGGATGCCAAAACTTCTGCTAGAGCAGTTTGGAAGGCAGTAAGGCGAATCAAAGGGAAAGAATCAAATGCAATAGGGCATTTGAAAAACCAAGGACGAACTGTCACGTCCCCCAGAGAAATAGCTGACTGCCTTGCATCCTCAAAAGCAGAAAAATCATCCACTGCACACTACACGCCAGAGTTCCAAAAAGTCAAAACCAGGGAGGAAATACACCCCATTGATTTCAGGTCAGAGAACAATGAAGACTACAACAAACCGTTCTCGCTTGAGGAACTGAGGGAATCGCTGGACAAGTCACATGACACAGCGCCTGGAGAAGACGAAATCCATTACCAGTTCCTCAAGCACCTTCCCGAACCCTCATTGGCAGTCCTGCTAGGGGTCTATAACTGTGTGTGGCAAACAGGCGCTTTCCCAAACAGCTGGAGGAAAGCCACAGTTATACCGATACCTAAACCGGGAAGAGACGGCTCTGACCCAGCTAACTATCGACCAATAGCACTAACAAGTTGCATCTGCAAAACCATGGAAAGAATTATTAACAGTAGGCTGGTCTGGTACCTGGAGAGGAATAAAGTGATCTCCAACTACCAGTGCAGATTCCGGCAGGGGCGGACAACAACTGACCACCTGGTAAGGCTGGAAGCTTATATTAGAAATGCATTACTCAGATGAGAACATCTAGTAGTTGTATTCTTCGATATAGAAAAGGCCTATGATACAACCTCGAAACATGGCATTCTACGTGACCTGGAGCTTATGGGGCTTAAGGGACACCTCCCCCGTTTTGTGGGGGAATTCCTGAAAGACCGAAAATTTCAGGTTCGAGTGGGCAACTCTGCTTCTGACACTCATGACCAGGAAATGGGTGTACCCCAGGGCAGCATTCTGTCAGTCACCCTGTTCAACATTAAAATAAATAGCATCATAAATGCTCTGTCCCCTCATAGAGTGCTCTTTGTATGTTGATGACTTTGTCATTTTTACTTATGGGAAAAAGATGAACACCTTAGAAAGAAAATTACAGCTATGTTTAAACAAAATTCAAAATTGGGCAAACGATAATGGTTTTAAATCTGCATTGCAAGCTTTGGGGCGGATGAAGACTGACATCCCATTGGTACATAAGAGCCTGAAGCTGTTGGACCAAATAACAGCCGAACATAGGGATGTCACCTTCATCTGGGTGCCCTCCCATGTTGGCATTGAGGGAAACAAAGCCGCAGACAGAGAAGCAAAGAGAGCCCTAAATCATGCTGTGTCAGGAACCCAGGTTCCCTGCTCGGACCTGAGACAAAGTATTGCCTCTGCCACCTATCGAGAGTGGCAGAACCGATGGGAGGCTGAGACTCACAATAAACTCAGGCAGATTGTGGCGGGTGTCAGGTGGTGGCTCACATCTAAGGGTCTGACAAGGCGTGGTAGCATGACCATGTCCAGACTTAGGATTGGCCACACCTACATCACGCACTCTTTTGTGCTGAAGAGAGATAAACCCCCACTTAGTGAGTACTGTGACTCTCGCCTCACCGTGGAACATATCCTCGTTGATTGCCCCAGATATCAGGATGTCAGGGAGAAATATTTTAGAGCCACTAACTTAAAAACACTATTCGATAATGTCGACCCTGGGAAGGTACTGGGCTTTATCCGGGAAGTGGTGTTGTCTACGAAGATCTGATTTATGAATTTGTGAACATGTACTATTTACATTAGATTTTTACCAAATTATTAAATTTTTACTACCTTTACAATTTTAACTGTGAATAGACCTTGATTTTAATGATTTGACTGTATGGAATTTGGACCTTGCTGTGTAGAGAGAGAGAGCAGTCCTTGGGGGAATGCAGGCATAACATGGCCTAAAATTGTGCCGATGTGCCTAAAACCAAAACTATATGAAAAATCTACTAACACCAAATAACTGTTTGAAATCCCTCTTCTAATTAATAAAACAAATAATCTTCGCATTTACGAAAAAATGTTGATCCGGATTTTTTATGAAAAATATTTTAATTCTATTTTTATGTAAAATCTCACTTCTCTCTTACAGTACATTTAATTTTCTAGCTAAAATATTACAAGGAAAACAACTTCCAAACACAAAAGTATGGTATGAAAATCTCCCCACAAGGCTGTGGTACATCTAATTTTTATACAAGGCCATCCCAAAAACTTAATTAACAGTATTACATTTATCTGGAATTCTCTTTTTCTCTTACTATACAAACATCCGGAACAATCTATTATATATACTTAAATCTATTGCGTTCATACTTGGATGGCTGTGCGGTTTGCTCGCTGGACTGTCGTTCGGATTTATCGACGGTCGAGGGTTCAAACCCTGCCCGCTCCCATCCCACGTCGTCCTGCGGGAGGTTTGGACTAGGAAGTAAACTATCTTCAACTCTGAAGGAACATCCGAATTATGTAAAACATTTTACAAACAAACATACTTAAAACTATTGTGATGTTTCGAAACAAAAATTAAAGGTTAATCAAATTTTCTATAGCTTTTAGTTGTTTTTTTATATTAACATGACGGACAGACAGACTGACAAAACACACACAAAATGCGGCTTTAATCCTCTTTAAATAAATTCTATTAGAACTCAGTGCACCAATGTCGTTAAATATCTCGTGTTAATAAAGACATTTTTTTTTGTACTAGCCCATTGTGACGGAATTGAAATTTTGTTTCCTTTGACGTCATATGAATGGATTCTTTAAATGTAATACTAAAAACTCGGTGCACCAATGTCCATGAACCCTCGAAAAATTGCTTGTATTGATGAAGGCATTTTTTAGTCTAACTAGGCCGTGTAACGTAGTGCTTTTTTTTCCCTTTGACGTCATATGGAATTAATTCTTTAAAGACCAACTGAAGAGGTTTTGGGGTCAGATGCGGAAACCGGTGTAATACTTTTTTTTAGTTTCATAATGCTTAAAAAAAACATACATACGAAATATTAGACCTATATTCTTTGTAATTATTTAGATATAAGCAATTTAATGTGCGTTTTAGGGACTATTAAATTTCACAATCTCGAAGCCATTCGAGATCAGTATTTCCCAGACAACCAAGGTCGATGACGTAGTTTAAGGCAAATTAGGTCAAATTTTTCAGTTTATGGCTTAGCGTATTTCCCTATTCCTTTTTACAGGAATGCCAGTTTCTGAAAACAAAGGCGACTAAAACACACCAATTTATAAAAAGTGGATGTTAGAGTTGGGGAAATTAGGTCAAATCACGCAATTTATGGCTTTGCATGTTAGATCTGCTGTTTGTCGGCTTATTCTTGATCTAGTCAAGTGAACAGCGTTTCAGCCCACGCAGTACCGCGCGCCTCAATTCGTTTTAGTCAAGTTACGCAATTTATGGCTTATGTTACTGCTTCAGGTGTATTCTAGTTCTACATCTAGTGCTTTTGATCAAGAGCTAGATCGTCTTTTCTCAGATCATTAATGATGTATGAAGGAAGAGACCTAAATTTAATTAGATGAAGTCTAGACCTAGTAATAGTAGTAGGCCTATTGGATATTTAGAGATTAGACCTATCTATATAGATCTATCTAGACTGATCCGATCGAGGTGCTGGGCCTAGATCTAGAAAAACAAAGTTTAAAATTATATACACTATCTATACACTAATAGTGATTATTAACCTATAGTCGTCCCTAAATAGGCCAAATATGGGGAAAAAACAACATTAATTACAATGTTGAACTCATTCAATGTAGTTATTGTAGTACACGATTATATTTAGTTTGAATCTAGAGTCACAACCTCGTACAACACTAGCAAATTGCTCTAACCTTAACCTAGACTTAAAGGTAGTCTGATTTAGATCTACTAGATCTAAATTTCTAAAAACAGGCAAAAATTAGACCCAGATCTACCAATTCTATATTATTATTAATATACGAAATATGGATTTTGTTACACTCTTACTTAAATAGTTCTATAAATATATATGTAAAAATTGAATTTCCATTAATCTCACGAATAGAATCATTAGATAGTTAAGTTAGCAAGTTAATCTGTAACTGTAACAAAGTTTTAAATTGTGTTTAGACTATAAATATAAGAGATTATCCTACTGGAAAAGGAGTTGTTTTTTTTCTTTTCTCTGGGAAGTGGAAAATAAATTGTAGCATCAATATAATATTCAGTAATGCATATAGGCTACTGTTGATGTAGTTATGCAACTCATTTTATTAAATTTTAGTAACCCAATTATTGCCAGTTAATCACTGAATATATATATTTTTTTTTTTTTTACATTTTTATTGTTATTAAAAAATGCAGAGCTATTCATAATTTAAAGTGTTAAATAAATAAGGCTGGCAGTCGAGTTGAAAGATTAACGAGGAATGCAGTATTTTCCATGGCTACGCAGCCCTAGCTGGTCAATTTAAATATTCTTTACGACGTCTACGTCTTCCCTCAGCAGTGGATTTTCTTTTGGCCTCTAATATCTATTCCACCTTGCAATTTCTAATAAATAGCATCATTCGAAGAATGAGATCCAACTCTTATTTTTTTTAAATGTAACCCCTTTACAGATCAAGTCATCATTGCAATGGACATTCAAAACTGCAATAACATAGAAATGATCAAAATTTCAATACGTTTCGAAACGCAGAAAGTTGTGTGGTTTGCGCTCCGAACTGTCTTCTCTGTGGTCTCAGGTTCAAACATTGACCACTGCCATTAACTAACATCCTGCTGGAGTTTTGGGCTATGACATAATAATATTAAATCCTGATTCGAAGCTTTGTCTAAACCTACCAAGTGAAAAGGAACATACTAAAATAATGTTGTGTGTATAATGAAGAACTCTATTAAAATGTGATTTTGTATTTACATTTATTGGTATTTATTATATAAAATAAAATTGTAGAATGTTTCTGTGATTTGTTTCAAAATAGAAACAGGGAATATTAACTCTTCTTGTATTTCCAAAATGATGAAAGATCCATCTAGTAAACTTGTCTGTATGCCACATGTCATATGTTTTCTGTAAAATAGATTTTTTAAAATTTATTTATTAACATTTATACTTAATTATGTATACATATATATAGAACTAGTGGTTATATATATATATTATATGTTATACTGATTATCTGATCTAACATTAACATCTAACTCTTATTGTTCTTAATAATAATAAATTACTCTACTCTAGGTCTAGGCAATATAATATATCTAAGACCAGGGCCGGTCTTAAGCCACTGCAACCTATGCGGTCGCAGTGGACCCTGCACTTTCATAGGCCCCACACTAATTCTAGGTGTAATTGTTAAATTGCAATATATATATATATATATATATACCGGTATATATATATAAAACCTGGAAATCTCATGAAAGCTCATAAAAATCTCCTGAAAAATAGACAAAATTGTCATTTGTGGGTGTCATTCATTCTGGAAAACGCTAATCCTTCGCGCGATAAAAGGCATTGTCAGCTTTTATGTAATAAAATGTAAAAATCAGGCAAATTTTCACTTTAATCGGAAGTTTCCATCCTTTATTTACTTTAAAAGTGACTGGCATATTAATATGCCATAGGTTGCAAAGTTCGTAAAGTAAAGTTAATTTGATCATAATCTTGTACTTAGTAAAGATTGAATAAAATTCAAAGTCGAATTTTTTTTAATACAAAAGCTTAATTTCCACTTATTTTCCTTATTCCCACCCAGACTAGGCCCTGCGCAATCAGTTTCACATAAGGCATAAGGCCCTGCAATCGTTAGGACCGACCCTGTTTAAGTTTAAGACTTAAAGACATGTCACATATTTAATATTACCAATATAAATGATGACTTATGACTTATTATTTTTTAGATCGAATAAAGTCTAGCCTTATTAATAAGTATAGTAAGGGCTAGTAGAGGGCTATATAAGTATTAGATCTTTTATAAATATATTCTATATAGATCTAGATTTAACTTAGGCTTTAGGTTTAAGTTTAGTCCTTGACTAATATAATATTATATTTATTTATATCTATGAATAATTTTTATGCTAGGACACTACTCATTAGGTCTTACTACTCTTACAATTAGAATAATAAGATCTAGTACTATTACAGAGATATACAAATTCAAGCATTAAAAAATGTTGGCAACTGGGCTTAGACTAACATAGATAGAGGCTAGTCTAGATTACTCTAGATCTACTTAAATCTACTAGTTTATAAACTATTACTCTAGTGTCTCTAGTATAAGTATTAAACTCTATTAGTATTACTACAAGTCAAGTATTATTATTATATAAACTAGATCTAGTGAAATCTAGTGAGTGACTAGTAAAAGTGTTAGAAGGCCTAGCTAGAATTAGATCTAGAAATAGATAGATTAGACAGATCTATCCATTTAGTTTTGTTATAATAAAAATTATAATAGACTTATACTTTTAGTATACTAGTATAGTTTATTATTATAATTTGTAGATCTAGAATCTACTACTATCTAGATTATTCTAGATCTAGTCATAACACATAAGTGACTGTCTACCCCCTAGTAGTCTTCTACCCCCTAGTAGTCTAAGTCTAACTTAGACTAAATAGTCTAGTGCTGCCCTAGTGACAGTCTAGTGACTCTAGTCCTATCTATTAATCTATCTGATAATAATTATATTAATTAAATAGTCTGCTCTATAATATATTTAGAAAAAGTAGAAGAGTTATCTTCAGGGCATTTTGGTGCATTCCATGATAAGTATCATTTAAAATTGTTTGACAGCTAGATTTAGATAAGTATATTATCTGAATCGCTATCAATAACGTATCCAGCCATGTCTATTTTTATTTACATTTTCTCAGTCCATTACAAGACATCACTTCCGGTTTCGGCCATTGAAGCTGATTTTCAAATCTCGTTATTTTTTCCACTTTCAAATTACTTTTTCTAATATAAATACGCTTTTCTAAAATCTCAAAATTTTAGGAACTAACTTTGATGCTATCTACTGTCTGAATCAATCGCTATCTCAATTTCGAAAAAAACCTCTTCAGTTGGTCTTTAAATGAAATGCTAAAAGAACTCACTAGGTGCACCAATGTCTATGAACACTCGATAACTGGCTGGTATTGATGAAGGCATTTTAAGTCTAAATAGGCTGTGTGACATAGTGGATTTTTTTTCCTTTGACGTCATTTGGAATTATTTCTTCAAATGAAATGCTAAAAGAACTCACTCGGTGCACCAATGCATTCAGTCTGTTGATAGATTATCTAGGCTTTTTATTTTCATAAATCTAATTACATCTAAATTATTCCAAATTTATATTTTAGATCTAGACTTAGTTGATATAGATCTTAAGAGTGCTTAATCAGAAGTTTAATTTAGGTAGATCTACATCCTCATTCTAGTTCCATTTAAATGAAAATGCCAATAGCTCTGTTGTTAACTGTGTTGAGACATCAAAGTAGGCCTACAAGCAAGATATCTATTCTTTTCTTCTTCTTTTTTTCAATTATAAATCAATGCTGAAAGATTATCTAAAATCGCTCGTCTGACATATTGTACATATCCGGGAGATGTCATGCCATAATGTGTATATATCTCTTTATCAATAATAGGCTACGTATTAGTTTTTAACCAGTTTGTTATTATGTTAACAGCAATGCCTGGTCCTGCAGTTAGCGTGCTGGACTGATTATCTTGACGATCCCGGGTTTATACCCAGCTCGCTGCCATCCCCCGTTGTCCAGCGGGAGGTTTGGACAAGGAAGTTAATTATCTTTAATTTTGAAACATGTAAGACAGAAAAAAATTTTGTACAATGGCAAATAAATCTTTGAAACATTATTACTTTTGACAATCAAAATAGAATTACGTCTTGCAAATAGGCTGATCCGACGGGGCTGCCTCTGAGTTTGTGTGATTATATTCTTGTTAAATTATTTTATACCTTTTAGTGCACTACTTTTTATTAATTTTTTTTTGTGTATACTTCATTGAAATGTGTCTTCATTGTGATTGTATCTTGAATTTACCCCTAATTTCAGTTGGTTCTCTTGGACTTTGGGGCTAGTAGAGAGTTCAGTAAAAAGTTTGTTGATAAATACATTCTAGTCATCAAGGCAGCTGCTGATGGTAACAGAAAGGAAGTTTTACTTAGATCTAGGGATCTGGGTTTTCTGACAGGATATGAAACAAAGGTTTGCTATTTACTTTTTGTCTCTGAGTCAGTATGTTCATAAGAGAGAGAAACACTCTAGTCAAACAAACTGTCAGGTTCTTTAAGACACTCCATAGTCAAACAAACTGTCATGTTCTCTAGGACACTCAAGTCAAACAAACTTTTTGTCAGGTTCTCTAAGACAATCAAGTCAAACAAACTTTTGTCGGGTTCTCTAAGACTATCTAGTCAAACTAACTGTCAGGTTCTCTAAGACAATCTAGTCAAACAAACTTTTGTCGGGTTCTCTAAGACTATCTAGTCAAACTAACTGTCAGGTTCTCTAAGACAATCTAGTCAAACAAACTTTTTGTCAGGTTCTCTAAGACAATCTAGTCAAACAAACTGTCAGGTTCTCTAAGAGATTCTAGTCAAACAAACTTTTTGTCAGGTTCTCTAAGACAATCTAGTCAAACAAACTGTCAGGTTCTCTAAGAGATTCTAGTCAAACAAACTTTTTGTCAGGTTCTCTAAGACACTCTAGTCAAACAAACTGTCAGGTTCTCTAAGAGATTCTAGTCAAACTAACTTTTTGTCAGGTTCTCTAAGACACTCTAGTCAAACAAACTGTCAGGTTCTCTAAGACACTCTAGTCAAACAAACTGTCAAAACTTTTATGACACTACAACTAAACACAATGGTTCTCTAAGACACAAACAAACTTTGCAAGACAAACATACAGATCATGACCAGCTACTTCAATAACTTTGGGTGACATGAATGAATGAAAAGTTCCTATCAATTTCCTCCTGATTTTTTTAACATTTCTGTCAACTAAAGCTAGTGACTTAAGTTTCCTAAAACTGAAGCTGTGAACTTGCATAGATTACATTTTGCATGTACCAAAGTCTCCACTTGTTTCATCAGGTGATGGAAGATGCCCATTGTGATGCTGTTGCAATTCTTGGAGAAGCTTTCTCTGTGGATGTTTTTGACTTTGGCCAACAGAGTGTGACAGCCCGTGTACAGAGCCTGATCCCTGTCATGATGAAACATAGGTTAACTCCACCACCAGAAGAAACTTACTCACTCCATAGGAAAATGTCTGGTGCCTTTTTGTTGTGTGCTAAACTTAAAGCACAAGTTAATTGTAAGAGTTTATTCGATAAAATTTGGAAAAATTATCAATTTGAAAACAGTAATGACTTACAATTATAATAGTTTAGCAACAGTAGAACTAGTAACCTATTAGTAGTGAATGTAATTTATGATTTTTGTCTAATTGTACTTCAATAGTACTAACAAGCTCAGTTATTTGAACATTATTTATTTATCTGTAACTTGTTAACTGTAATTCAAAGGTATTTGTGTAGGAAGCTTCAGTCAAACTTGTGGAACTGCAAGCATTGGTGGTTTTCAGTTTTCTGGAATTGTTGATCATTCATACAAACCAGACTATTTTCCCCATAAAACTTGCCATCACATTTTGTACAGCTCAAAACTCTAAGGGCTGAACTGAGACTTATTTTTCTATGGTCACACTTTCCAAGCTTTTAGTACACTTTCATCCACTAGCAGATCTAGAACTTTTGAAGAGGGGGGTGGGGGTTCAAACCCTAACCCTATGTATAAACGCACACACAGAGCATATAGTGGTCCATATAACAATTAGAGCAGTGTTTCTTAATGTCCATATTACAATTAGAGCAGTGTTTCTTAATGTTCTGGAAAAAAAAAAAGCTATGTTGGTGGCCCTTCTCTTGACTGTTGGGGGTCTGGCAAGCACTGTAAGCTCCTCAACTGGGGTTTGGGGTGGAGGACAGCATTTTCTTGCATTCTTAACTGCAGAAACACATTTTCTTGACATCTAAAGCTTCATCCTATTAAAAAACGCAGGTCACAATTTAAGTAAAATAAAGTAACTTGGGGGGGGATGGGGGCAAGGGCAGATACTGAAATGTGACTGACAATTAAGGCACAAGTAGTGTAAGTATATCTTTATTAGGCGTATTTATCATAATATTATCTCATGTTAAGTAAGACCTTTTTTGCTAGGCCTGTTTTGTTAGATGTTAACAGAACAATGGTTAAATGTTTTTTGGATATTCTGCTGTTTTGATGCGCACAAAATGTCTTGATTTTTAAGAATGTTTTGAATAATGTTTTTATTTTTTTTAAATATAATATAAATTGATAGACCCTTACTACATAGCAAATACAATCTATTTGTTCCTTGAAAAGAAAAGATAGCCCTCATATTAAGTTGATTTAATTTAGATTAAGGCTTTGAGATCGCTGTCAAAAAAAATTTCTTCAAAAAATAAAATTTGTTCATCTTTAAGTGATTAATTATGTTCAATCTGCCTGTTTGTAACTTTGTTTTGTTACAGAACTATAATTCAAATTTGGAAGATGAAGAATAAATTAATTTGACTTATTAGATTTTAGTCTTAATTTTATATTTTTAGGATTCAAGTATAAATTGTGAGTTCTAGTCACAAAGTAATTTATACAATTGAAAAATCTGAGATTCAGTAAAGATTGGGAAAAGGTGACAATACTAGGGTTCAAAACACATCTGAATTGTTACTCAGTTATAGTTATAAGTTTCTTATGCAATCTAAATTTTCCAAAACAAAGTTTTTCTTAAAAAAATTATGACAAAGTCATGCCCAATTACATAGACTCAGTTGCCATATTTGACTATTCTGTCCATGGGCAGTAGAGTGAAAGCAATTAATCATGTTAGAATCCTCTCTCCATTTTATAATTATTGCTAATGATTGCATTTGACAAAGAATAGGGGTTGGGCGACTCAATAAAAGAATTTAATATATAGATTATTTAAGGGTCAGATTTTTAATTTCTTCACTAAAATACAAAAGAAAAAGTCTGGGGGGGGATTGCTTTTATTGCCCCTCCCATGGTCTCACCTGGTACAGACCACCCTCTTTCATTTTGTATTCACTAATTTGAGATGTGGTGGTATGACATACTATACAAATGGGTTAAAATTATCAATGAGTAGCTTATACTATGCATACTGCATAAAAATTGGATTGCCCTCCCCCCTTTTATCAAAGGGTTAAAGTGGGTAGGACAGTAGATGTAATCACCCCACCCCACCGAAATGGTCAACATACAAGAAGGGGGGGGGGACAAAATATAAAGATTGGTTAAAATATCAATAAGTAGCTTTTATCATACAGATATGTAACTAATTTGATAACAAACTTTGATTTCTACAACAACTTGGAACCTTCCCCCCGAAGGGTTATGTTGCGTTGCAATGGCCCCCACCCCACCAAATAAGCCAAAATGCTGGGGGGAGGGTGGGGGAAACAATATAAAAATTGGTTTAAATATAAATAATTGGTATATATTATTAACATAATGTAAAGAATTTGTATACAAATTGTGTGAATTCTCGACTAAAATTCCCTGCTGCCCCCCTCCCTCCCCTGTATCTGCCAGTGCTTTTTTTTTTGTACACAAGATTTATTTTATTTCTATATTTTGTGTTATCTCATTGGCTCATTTTTAAAAATCTGAAATAGGAGTAAAAGGAATAAGATAATTGTTTAGTTAAGTATTAACAGCTATTCAGTAAACTCTAAACCATATTTGTATACGGTAATGAAGTAAGCTTTGATTTCCACTCCCCCCTCCATGTTATTCATGTGCCCAACTTTCACCACTTTGACCAAGTGTAATCATTTGTTTTGTTTTTGTATTTACCTTCAACTAAGGGGAAGTCAATTGTTGCTGAAAATGTTTGTTGATATGTTGTGACATATTGGCTCTGTTGATATGTTGACATATTTGCTCAAATTTGATATTTGTTATTGAAGTAATACTAATTATTTAGTTTTTAGGATATAATTATAATTATTTAGTTCTCTAAGATGAGGTATAGTTCTTTGGATATAATAATAATTATTTAGTTCTTAGGATAAATTGTTATTTTTTTAAACAAGCTCTGAGAAAAACAATGTATTTGTGGTCCATCTCAATAGTATGTTGATACAAATTGAGTTTTTCATGTACAACTAGAGTCCATTATTTGTCCTAACACTACTACAATCCATTCTACAACTATTCTAGCGCCACCAAAAGGTATTTCTCTAGAATGAAGCTTCTTACCTAAACTAAACATGAACTCCTCCCCACTGGTTTATTGAAACCTGATTTGTTGGTTAGCTAGCCTAATGAAACAACTAGTGTAGTTCAGACAATAAACAGCTGAGGAATTCACTATTCTTAGTTCTGAATAAAGTCATGTACTTCATTTTTTTTAAAATTTAATATGAATAAAGTCATGTACTTAATCAAATCTTGCTTGGACTTGAATGTCACTTTTAACATTTTAAGAAAACAAAAGAGATAAAAATCATTCTTGCACATTTTTAATAAATTTTAACCATCATATAAATATAATCTAGAAAGGATAAATGAAGATTTGATTCACTTGATAAACAATACAGTACCGGTACAGTACAGCATTCACTAATGGGAGGCTGCTGTGCAAGATCAACACAAAATATTGTGTAGTATTATGTTGGGAGCCAGCTGTACATCTACACAATATTGTTGGGAGCCAGCTGTACATTTACACATAATTGTTGGGAGCCAGCTGTACATCTACACAAGATTGTTGGGAGCCAGGTGTACATCTACACAAGATTGTTGGGAGCCAGGTGTACATCTACACCAGATTGTTGGGAGCCAGCTGTACATCTTCACAAGATTGTTGGGAGCCAGCTGTACATCTACACAAGATTGTTGGGAGCCAGCTGTATATCTACACAAGATTGTTGGGAGCCAGCTGTACATCTACACCAGATTGTTGGAAGCCAGGTGTACATCTACACCAGATTGTTGGGAGCCAGCTGTACATCTACACAATGTTGTTGGGAACCAGCTGTACATCTACACAATATTGTTGGGAGCCAGGTGTACATCTACACAATATTGTTGGGAGCCAGCTGTACATCTACACAAGATTGTTGGGAGCCAGCTGTACATCTACACAATATTGTTGGGAGCCAGCTGTACATCTACACAAGATAGTTGGGAGCCAGCTGTACATCTACACAAAATTGTTGGGAGCCAGCTGTACATCTACACCAGATTGTTGGGAGCCAGCTGTACATCTACACCAGATTGTTGGGAGCCAGGTGTACATCTACACCAGATTGTTGGGAGCCAGCTGTACATCTTCACAAGATTGTTGGGAGCCAGCTGTACATCTACACAATATTGTTGGGAGCCAGGTGTACATCTACACAATATTGTTGGGAGCCAGCTGTACATCTACACCAGATTGTTGGGAGCCAGGTGTACATCTACACCAGATTGTTGGGAGCCAGTTGTACATCTACACAAGATTGTTGGGAGCCAGTTGTACATCTACACAAGATTGTTGGGAACCAGTTGTACATCTACACAAGATTGTTGGGAGCCAGTTGTACATCTACACCAGATTGTTGGGAGCCAGGTGTACATCTACACCAGATTGTTGGGAGCCAGCTGTACATCTACACAATGTTGTTGGGAACCAGTTGTACATCTACACAAGATTGTTGGGAGCCAGGTGTACATCTACACCAGATTGTTGGGAGCCAGGTGTACATCTACACCAGATTGTTGGGAGCCAGCTGTACATCTACACAATGTTGTTGGGAACCAGCTGTACATCTACACAATATTGTTGGGAGCCAGGTGTACATCTACACAATATTGTTGGGAGCCAGCTGTACATCTACACAAGATTGTTGGGAGCCAGCTGTACATCTACACCAGATTGTTGGGAGCCAGGTGTACATCTACACCAGATTGTTGGGAGCCAGCTGTACATCTACACAAGAACTGTTCAATTCAAAGGTCTTAGTAAATATTAAATAGAAGTAATTAGCTGAAGTCTCTCCTGCCCATTGTCTGAAACACATTTTTCTTTTTGACATTTAATCATTGTGAATGCAACAAATAATATTTGTAAAACTTAGCAATGCATCTATCAACACACTGCTGCTTCATGTCATGTTCCAGAAATCTCCAGGGGAATCTTCTCAGCCCTACTCTCTGAACATGATAGGCTGATAAGCATCAGTGGAGCCTAATATATGGTATCCTCTGCAGCACTCATGGTCACTTTCTCCAGAAGTAGCACCAGAAATCATTGGTTCTCTCAACCTTTTTGACACCTAGGAGCTATACATACAGAAAGCAACTAAGGCTTCTTCATTGTTTTCACCAAAGGTGTCTTCCCATTGTGGACATATTATGGAATGACTGCTGTATGTGTTCTGATGAATACTAGTTTGGGACAATATAGTGGTACTGCTTACTGTATAAACAGGACTGTTTAGTAAACCTTATTGTTGTCTTTTTTTAATAGGATGGTATTACAAAGATGCCCTCTAGAAAACACATTTAAGGCCAGCTCAGGTTGAGAAGAGCATATACTCAGGTGTCAGGTTGAGAAGAGCATATACTCAGGTGTCAGGTTGAGAAGAGCATATACTCAGGTGTCAGGTTGAGAAGAGCATATACAATTCTGAGCATATACAATTCTGAAAGAGACAGAGTGGAAACCAAAAAAAAGCTGCCATAAAAGATGAAGCTTCAACTGATGGGCCAAATAGGTTTAAAGTGCTGTACTAGCTTGTGGAAAGATAGTTCTCAGCAGTGGCGTCACTGGGGGGTCGGTGTCAACCCCCCCCCCCCACCCACCCACAGGAAAAAAATCTCCCCCTAAAAAACAAACAACTGTTGTTTATTTTGTTTCTTTTTGTTGAACAATAAAACTGTAAGCTAGTTCATTGATTGGTTACACCCAAAAATGGTTTTTGATTCTATTTTACAATGTTGTTTTTTTTTGATAGTTTATCAAAAGTTAAAAAGTTATTATATAAATTAAAAATGTAGGCTACAATTATTGAATTGAAAAAAATTGAGTTGAACCTATTTTTTTTTATTAGAGATTCTTTAGAGCTCCTTGCAGAAAGGTTTTAAAGTACGGTATACCAGTGTTTCTCAGCTGCTTCTGAAAAGACAAAACAGTACTGAACAGGTAATGTCGAGCAAAGCCTGGAATGCCAACAAAGAATGTTGATCTGTTTTTGTAGATTTTTTTTAAAAAAGTTTGATAGCGTCCATCGAAATCACTCTGAAAAATAGCAAGAGAATAAGGCATCTCGCAACAATTTGTCCAAATTCAGCAACATGTCTAATGCAAATCAAGCTGTTGTGTCACACCAGACGCTGGAATTCTTCAACATCGAGACGAGTATGAGATGGAGGGTTTCCATGGCGTAAACCAAACCGAGTTGGAGTTTGCAGATGACATAGAGCATTACTTAGAAATACATGAATACACGTGATAACAGATAAAAACGCCCTCAAACTTATGAATATTGGTCATACATATCCTGAACAAATAGTAAAGTTAACCTATTTAGGCAGTGTTATCTCAAGTCATGGTGTTGCATGTCCGATTGGAAAGCAGGAGCTATCTTTCAAAAAGTACGGCCTATTTGATTTGATTTTTTATTTGAGGCACATCGGCACAATTTAGGCCATGTCGTGCCTGCAGTCCCCTAAGGATCCCTCTCTCTCTAAACAACAAGGGCCAGATTCTATACAGTCATATCATTAAAATCAAGGTCTATTCACACTTAAAATAGTAAAGGTAGTAAAAAATTAAATATTTGGTAAAAATCTAATGTAAATAGTGCATGTTCACAAATTCATAAATCAGATCTTCGTAGATAGCCCCACTTCCCGAATAAAGCCCAGTACCTTCCCAGGGTCGACATTATTAAATAGTGTTTTTAGATTAGTGGCTCTAAAATATTTCGCCCTGACATCCTGGTATCTGGGGCAATCAACGAGGATATGTTCTACGGTGAGGCGAGAGTCACAGTACTCACAAAGTGGGGGCTCCTCTCTCTTCAGTACAAAAGAGTGCGTGATGTAGGTGTGGCCAATCCTAAGTCTGGACATGGTCGTGCTACCACGCCTTGTTAGACCCTTAGATGTGGGCCGCCACCTGACATCCGCCACAATCTGCCTGAGTTTACTGTGAGTCTCAGCCTCCCATCGGTTCTGCCACTCTCGATAGATGGCAGAGGCAATACTTTGTCTCAGGTCCGAGCAGGGAACCTGGGTTATAATCTGCTCCGACTCCAAATCTGCATTGCAAGCTTTGGGGCGGATGAAGACTGACATCCCATTGGTACATAAGAGCCTGAAGCTGTTGGACCAAATAACAGCCGACCGTAGGGATGTCACCTTCATCTGGGTCCCCTCCCATGTTGGCATTGAGGGAAACGAAGCCGCAGACAGAGAAGCAAAGAGAGCCCTAAATCATGCGGTGTCAGGAACCCAAATTCCCTACTCGGACCTGAGACAAAGCAGATTATAAATTTCCTCCTTTCTGATGCTTTTACGGCCATAAGTGCAAGCAATATTGCGTGCAATTCGGCCGTAAAGATGGAGCAGCCATCGGGGAGTCTACGGGAGATTGTTTTGTTCCGAAAGGAGCAGGCACACGCGACCTTTCCCTCCATTTTGGATCCGTCTGTGTAGATGGTGCCACAATCTCCGTAGCTCTCCTGCAGTTCCCTAAAGTGGACTTGTAGTATGCTTGGGTCTGTATTTTCTTTTTTGAAATTGAGGAGGGATAAATTTAATTTGGGTTTATTCATTAGCCAAGGAGGGTTTTGAGGGGTTTCTATTTTAGAGATTTGATCAATGGGTGGGGTTAAATTTTGGATGGGTTCTCTCATTCGAAGGCCCAACGGTATGACGTTAGGCCTTCGATTGTATAATTCTACCTCTGTGGGGTTAAATATGGATGGTTAAAGCAGGGTTCGTGGGGTTGGATTTTAGCTTGACTATATACTGCATTGCAAGCTTTTTCATTCTTATATCCATGGGGAGTTCTCCAGCCTCCACATGGAGACTTGGGATAGGTGATGTACGAAACGCGCCGAGACAGAGACGCAGGGCAGCATTTTGTATTGGTTCCAGTATTTTTAGGTACGACTTCCTTGCTGCTCCATATATTATGGATCCGTAGTCTAGCTTGGATCGAATTAGACTCCGATAGAGCAGCAGCAAGGTATCTCTGTCAGCTCCCCAGTCCGTATGGCTGAGTACTCTTAGTTTGTTTAATGACTTTTGGCATTTCTTCTTAAGTTCCTTAATGTGGGGGAGAAAATTAAATTTGGAATCTAAGGTGAGGCCTAAAAATTTTGTAGTTTTCACGACAGGGATCTTCTTTTTGTGTATAAATAGTTCAGGGTCTGGGTGGAGTCCCCTTAGATTACAAAAATGCACACTAACTGTTTTGGAGTCTGAGAATTTGAAACCATTATAGTTTGCCCAACCCTGAATTTTGTTTAAACATAACTGTAATTTTCTTTCTAAGGTGTTCATGTTTTTCCCATAAGTGAGAATGACAAAGTCATCAACATACAAAGAGCACTCTATGCCAGGGGACAGCGCATTTATGATGCTATTTATTTTAATGTTGAACAGGGTGACTGACAGAATGCTGCCCTGGGGTACACCCATTTCCTGGTCATGAGTGTCAGAAGCGGAGTTGCCCACTCGAACCTGAAATTTTCGATCTTTCAGGAATTCCTCCACAAAACGGGGGAGGTGTCCCTTAAGCCCCATAAGCGCCAGGTCACGTAGAATGCCATGTTTCCAGGTTGTGTCATAGGCCTTTTCTATATCGAAGAATACAGCTACTAGATGTTCTCTTCTGAGTAATGCATTTCTAATATAAGCTTCCAGCTTTACCAGGTGGTCAGTTGTTGTCCGCTCCTGCCGGAATCCGCACTGGTAGTTTGAGATCACTTTATTCCTTTCCAGGTACCAGACCAGCCTACTGTTAATCATTCTTTCCATGGTTTTGCAGATGCAGCTTGTTAGTGCTATTAGTCGATAGTTAGCTGGGTCAGAGCCGTCTCTTCCCGGTTTAGGTATCGGTATAATTGTGGCTTTCCTCCAGCTGTTTGGGAAAGCGCCTGTTTGCCACACACAGTTATAGACCCCTAGCAGGACTGCCAATGAGGGTTCGGGAAGGTGCTTGAGGAACTGGTAATGGATTTCGTCTTCTCCAGGCGCTGTGTCATGTGACTTGTCCAGCGATTCCCTCAGTTCCTCAAGCGAGAACGGTTTGTTGTAGTCTTCATTGTTCTCTGACCTGAAATCAATGGGGTGTCTTTCCTCCCTGGTTTTGACTTTTTGGAACTCTGGCGTGTAGTGTGCAGTGGGTGATTTTTCTGCTATTGAGGATGCAAGGCAGTCAGCTATTTCTCTGGGGGACGTGACAGTTCGTCCTTGGTTTTTCAAATGCCCTATTGCATTTGATTCATTCCCTTTGATTCGCCTTACTGCCTTCCAAACCGCTCTAGCAGAAGTTTTGGCATCCAGACTGCCGACAAAACTTCTCCAGGAATTCCTTTTGGCTGACCGTATGGTTTGTCTAGCCTTTGCTCTAGCTATCCTGAATAGCTTTAGGTTTTCCTGGGAAGGATTCTTTATAAATGCAGCCAGTCGTTTTTTTCCTATCGCCAATAGCCCTTTTGCAAGCTGTATCAAACCATGGTTTGCTAGGCCGTTTTGGATTTGCAGAGGTTAGGGGTATAACTTTCCTGGCTATACTTAGTAGCTTGCTAGCAAAGGTATCAGCTGGGTTCTGTTCATCGAGGATATTTTCTGTGATATCCTCGGAGCATCTTTTTTGAAATTGTTCCCAGTCGGCCTTATTCAGTTTCCACCGCTGAGGTCGTCCTAATGAAGGGAGATTGTTAGTAATGATGATTGGGAAGTGATCACTTCCCCGTAGATCATTGCTAACTGACCATTTAAAGTCGTCCAGAAGTCCGGGGACGCATACGGTGAGGTCAATGCATGTGAGTGATCCAGTTCCTGGGTGCAAGTAGGTCAATGATGCATCATTAAGTATGCATAAATCATGTTGGAGGAAGATATCCTCCAGCATACGACCTCTTGTGTCGGTATTGTTGGATCCCCACATGGTGTTATGGGCATTGAAATCCCCAAGGATTAAATAAGGCCGGGGGAGTTGTTTCAATAGGTCCTCCATGTCTGTTCGGTTTAATGGAGCGCCTGGTGGTAGATACAGGCTGCAGCAAGTGATAACCTTGTGAAGGGTTATCCTAGCTGCTACGGCCTGTAGTGTGGTCTGTAGTTCTACCCTCTCATGGGGGATGCTATCCTTCACAAGGATACAGACTCCACCTGATGCTCTCTCTGCATCCTCAACATTCTTGCTGTAAGCACGGTAGCTTCGGAAGCTGATGCAATCTTTCAGAAATGTTTCCTGTAAGTAGACAGCTACAGGAGTCTCAGAGTCCATCAGTAGCTGCATTTCCTCGTAATTGGCCTTGAGGCCTCTACAATTCCACTGTACAATTCTGGAATCCATGGCTTATTCTAGATGACCTACTTGGAGCTATTTGGCCTTGGGAGGCCCCCGGAGGGGTTTCCCTTTATTCCAGTGACCTTGGTATTTTTATTCTTGGGTTTGGATGGAGAGGAGGACAACCCCCTTTTGGGGGAAGTCTTTCTCTCTGGAGAGGGGAGATCCCTCTGGTTAGAGCGGAGGTTATTTCCTCATCTCTCACCTCGGGCATCCTCTCCGCTTTGATTTCTCCCCTTAGGGAGTTGGTCAACCTCTAACTCGGTAGAGGTTGGGGTGTCTGGCTGGGTTCTCTGAGGAGAACCTGTGTCAGACATGATGTCTCCGGGTTCTCCCGGAGTATTGGTTTTGACATGCTGCTCAGTCTCCATGCTCTCATCAGCGAGCACAGAGAACCTGTTCTTTAGCATGACAACAGGGCTTTCTTGTTTCTTCTTGGCGGTGTTTTCTTCTGAGTTGGAGGAGGAGGAGGGGGTGGTGGGGTCAATGTGTCCGTCTGTGTGGCTATGGATCTTCCTATCTTAGCAACAGCCTGGGCGTAGGTCTTTGTCAAGCCGAATTGGCCCTTGGGTAGGGCCAGTACAGCCGATTTCGCCTGGCTAAAGGTACATCCGTTTCTTGCCTTGTACTCCTGCACGGCAACCTCCTGTTTCCACACAGGGCAGTCCTTGGAGTAAGCTGAGTGGCCAGCTGCCTTCACATACTCTGGCGGTGTCCTAGTTCCGAATGTGAGGATAATAGTGGCGGTTTTGACCTCCTCACCCTCCCTGCGCCTGGTAATGCGCCGGGCATGGGTGACTCCTTCAATGCCCTCCACTATTTCCTTCTCGGAACATTCCAGTAGGTCCCTAGAGCTGATTACACCTCTGCTGATGTTCAGACTCTTGTGTGGCATGACTTCCACTTGGAGATCACAGAGTCTTCGGCATTTTAAAAGCCCATCAGAGTGTGTCTTGCTGTCTACTTCTACAAGAAGTTCCATTGATTTGTGTAGCTTAGACACACTCTTGGGCTCTCCCACTACTGACTTGAGTCCCTTATAGATAATAAAAGGGCTCAACTTTGTCAGGCTTTTTCCCTCCTCTGTGCACCTGACCACCAGAAATGATGGCCAGGTGGCACAGCTTTTTGGGACCTCCTCTTTTTTTATCATCAATTCGACGTTTCTTGCCCAGACATAGGTCTGGGGCAAGTAGTTTTGTGTGTGTTTTTTTGTCCATATATATTTTTGTTAATTCGGCACATGTGCTCCCCACCCGCCATCGAGTCCAACAAGGGGACGGGCCATTCGGATGTCCAGAATGAGCCCGCCAGGGCTACACAGGTGCTATACTCAGTCAGCTGCTACATCGGACATGTGTCCGATACAGCAGCTCCCTGATTGACCCTCCAGCCACCGCCCTCCAGCATAGGTCGACGAACTATGCTGGTAGCTCGGCATGACCAGCCGGTTGACCCAGAGCGGGCCATCTGGGTCTCGGGTCTAGGGGAACTTGGAGCCAAAGTATTGTGTTGTTGTGGTTTATCCTCAGATAGCCACCACTCAAACACCAGGATCTCTTTATCCCCCCTTACCCGTCGCAGTCCACGGCAAACGGACTGGTCTAGGACGTAGTGAGAATTTAAAGTTAAGGAGACAGTGTGATGATCAATGAAGGCAGACTTAGGAAAAGAGGAGGCAGACACAATGATAGAAAAGAAGTAGGGCACTTTTGAGCTCCAAAAGTGCTAAGGAAAGAGGAGCGCAGTTTAACGTCATGTCTCGGGACGAAAAGTACGGCCTATCTGAAGAAACACATCAGATAGATTAAAATCCACCTACTCAATACAATCATCATCTCAACCGCCACCTAACTTCGAGATGTGGAAGGCTGAAAAGAGCCTGAGCGGTGATGGCTGAGAAGGATCCTACGAACAACATACCAAGATGTTATCAATTGAGAAATCTTTTCCCGCACAGGTATTCAGTCTGAAAGTGGCAACAGAACTTGACATTTGTGAGAATATCATTAGACAAGATGAACACACATTTACCAAAGTCAGATTTAACATGAAAGCATCAAACCTTGTTTAGTAGTTTTGAATTTCGTGGGCACCAGCTGAGAAGTGGCTGTGAAAGTTGCCTTAGACTGATTTCTGTGGATAGAGCTTGCAGTCATATGCATCTAATGATGTGCAAGGGGCTTAATTCTGTGTTTCTGAATATATTACACTACAAAATATTACGTTCGCCACTCAACTGGTCAGAATGTTTGGAAAGCTCCTTAAGCTCACTCAGAGTTGTCTGGGGCGAAGGCCGGGCCACCAAGCATTTGTCTACATTTCTGATCTTCAGAAACTCTTCTCCTGGCGTCTACAATGCATTAATTTTCTCCTACTAGGAAGATTCCAAGTCAAACAGCATTCAATTCAGAAGGTTTGGGACATGTGGAAACTAAACTGTCAGAGATATTTGAGGTAGTCATTTTTTTTTTTAAGAAGTTGCATTTTTTTTTTTGACTTGGGTGTCACCCCCTAACAAGTCAAAGAATTGACAATGACCAAATAGTGGAAGGGGATGTCCCAGAGGAATTATTGAATTGTAGAAACAAAACAAATGTTTCAATAAGGAGAACTAAATTTGTGAAGTAACCATGCCATTAAATCCCCCCCCCCCCCCAATCCTGTCAGCCCAATTAGTTATTAACTTGTTGCACCTGACACTAGTGGAGAAACAAAGTAAGAGTGAACTAGGAGACAACAAACAGACACTAGTGGAGAAACAAAGTAAGAGTGAACTAGGAGACAACAGACACTAGTGGAGAAACAAAGTAAGAGTGAACTAGGAGACAACAAACAGACACTAGTGGAGAAACAAAGTAAGAGTGAACTAGGAGACAACAAACAGACACTAGTGGAGAAACAAAGTAAGAGTGAACTAGGAGACAACAGACACTAGTGGAGAAACAAAGTAAGAGTGAACTAGGAGACAACAAACAGACACTAGTGGAGAAACAAAGTAAGAGTGAACTAGGAGACAACAGACACTAGTGGAGAAACAAAGTAAGAGTGAACTAGGAGACAACAGACACTAGTGGAGAAACAAAGTAAGAGTGAACTAGGAGACAACAGACACTAGTGGAGAAACAAAGTAAGAGTGAACTAGGAGACAACAAACAGACACTAGTGGAGAAACAAAGTAAGAGTGAACTAGGAGACAACAAACAGACACTAGTGGAGAAACAGAGTAAGAGTGAACTAGGAGACAACAAACAGACACTAATGGAGAAACAAAGTAAGAGTGAACTAAGAGACAACAAACAGACACTAGTGGAGAAACAAAGTAAGAGTGAACTAGGAGACAACAGACACTAGTGGAGAAACAAAGTAAGAGTGAACTAGGAGACAACAAACAGACACTAGTGGAGAAACAAAGTAAGAGTGAACTAGCAGACAACAGACACTAGTGGAGAAACAAAGTAAGAGTGAACTAGGAGACAACAGACACTAGTGGAGAAACAAAGTAAGAGTGAACTAGGAGACAACAAACAGACACTAGTGGAGAAACAAAGTAAGAGTGAACTAGGAGACAACAAACAGACACTAGTGGAGAAACAAAGTAAGAGTGAACTAGGAGACAACAAACAGACACTAGTGGAGAAACAAAGTAAGAGTGAACTAGGAGACAAAAAACAGACACTAGTGGAGAAACAAAGTAAGAGTGAACTAGGAGACAACAAACAGACACTAGTGGAGAAACAAAGTAAGAGTGAACTAGGAGACAACAAACAGACACTAGAGGAGAAACAAAGTAAGAGTGAACTAGGAGACAACAAACAGACACTAATGGAGAAACAAAGTAAGAGTGAACTAAGAGACAACAAACAGACACTAGTGGAGAAACAAAGTAAGAGTGAACTAGGAGACAATAAACAGACACTAGTGGAGAAACAAAGTAAGAGTGAACTAGGAGACAACAAACACTAGTGGAGAAACAAAGTAAGAGTGAACTAGGAGACAACAAACAGACACTAGTGGAGAAACAAAGTAAGAGTGAACTTTTGAGACAACAGACACTAGTGGAGAAACAAAGTAAGAGTGAACTAGGAGACAACAGACACTAGTGGAGAAACAAAGTAAGAGTGAACTAGGAGACAACAGACACTAGTGGAGAAACAAAGTAAGAGTGAACTAGGAGACAACAGACACTAGTGGAGAAACAAAGTAAGAGTGAACTAGGAGACAACAAACAGACACTAGTGGAGAAACAAAGTAAGAGTGAACTAGGAGACAACAGACACTAGTGGAGAAACAAAGTAAGAGTGAACTAGGAGACAACAGACACTAGTGGAGAAACAAAGTAAGAGTGAACTAAGAGACAACAAACAGACACTAGTGGAGAAACAAAGTAAGAGTGAACTAGGAGACAACAAACAGACACTAGTGGAGAAACAAAGTAAGAGTGAACTAGGAGACAACAGACACTAGTGGAGAAACAAAGTAAGAGTGAACTAGGAGACAACAGACACTAGTGGAGAAACAAAGTAAGAGTGAACTAGGAGACAACAAACAGACACTAGTGGAGAAACAAAGTAAGAGTGAACTAGGAGACAACAAACAGACACTAGTGGAGAAACAAAGTAAGAGTGAACTAGGAGACAACAAACACTAGTGGAGAAACAAAGTAAGAGTGAACTAGGAGACAACAAACAGACACTAGTGGAGAAACAAAGTAAGAGTGAACTAGGAGACAACAAACAGACACTAGTGGAGAAACAAAGTAAGAGTGAACTAGGAGACAACAAACAGACACTAGTGGAGAAACAAAGTAAGAGGGAACTAGGAGACAACAGACACTAGTGGAGAAACAAAGTAAGAGTGAACTAGGAGACAACAGACACTAGTGGAGAAACAAAGTAAGAGTGAACTAGGAGACAACAGACACTAGTGGAGAAACAAAGTAAGAGTGAACTAGGAGACAACAAACAGACACTGGTGGAGAAACAAAGTAAGAGTGAACTAGGAGACAACAAACAGACACTAGTGGAGAAACAAAGTAAGAGTGAACTATCTTATCTTATCTTATATAATACAGACGTTACTTCAAAAAAGAAGATGATTACGTCCTACGCGTCATGCATTTAGTCATGCATATCAACCAATGACTTAAATTCTGCCAAGTCACTGGTTTTCCTGGCTAGCTCAGGCAACCCATTCCATGCTCTAATAGCACTAGGGAAGAAGGAGTATTTGTACAAATTTGTCCTAGCATATGGGACGAGGAATGTGCCTTTATCTTTGTGTCTTTCAGAGTATTTTATTAAACTTTGTTTTTGTATTTGAAGATTATGGTTCAGTGTTTTATGTATGATTGCTACTTTACTTTTGAGCCTTCTGTCCTGAAGGCTTTCTAAATTTAGTGATTTTACTAAAGGTGTTACTCTAGTCAAATGTGAATATTCATTTGTTATGAATCGCACTGCTCTATTTTGTGTCTGTTCTAGTTTCTTAATGTTTTCTTGAGTTGAGGGGTCCCAAACAGAGGATGCATATTCTATTATTGGCCTAACCAAGGTTAAATAACATTTTAGTTTTATGTTCTTATTTGATTTATAGAAATTTCTTTTAATAAATCCTAATGCTTTGTTTGATTTTTTTGTAGTTTCATCAATATGTGGATTCCATGACAGTTTTTCATTTATTATAACACCTAGGTATTTTGCGTTTTTAGTCTGTGTTACTGGTTTGCCATGAATAAGATAAGTGGAATTAATTTGTTTTAGTTTTTTTGTTACTCTTAACAACTGACATTTTTCTGGGTGGAAAGACATGCTCCAATTTGATTCCCATTTCTGTAATTCATCTAATTCTCTTTGTAAAATATCTGTGTCTTGTGTTGTTTTTATTGTTCTATATATTATGCAATCGTCTGCAAATAATCTGACTTTTGTTCCTGAACTAATGCAATTTGGTAAATCATTTATGTAAATTAAAAATAGTAGTGGACCCAAGACTGTTCCTTGAGGTACACCTGAGTTTACTGTTATCGGTGTTGATTTAGAGCCATTTATTATTACAGTTTGTTCTCTCCCTATCAGAAAGTCTTTAATCCACTGATGCAGTGGACCATTAATGCCGAAATATTTTAATTTTTTAAGCAAACTATGGTGGTGAACTTTGTCAAAAGCCTTAGAAAAATCTAGTAAGATAGCATCTATTTGTTCACTATTATCTAAACCTTTTGAAAAATCATCAATTAGTCCTATTAGTTGTGTTTCACATGATCTATATTTCCTAAAGCCATGTTGGTATGGTGTGAGGACATTATGTTTGTCTAAGTGGTTTATGATGTTGCTACATATTATGTGTTCTAGGATTTTACATGTGATGCTGGTAAGTGATACTGGTCTGTAGTTTCCTGGGTCAGATTTTTCTCCTTTTTTAAATAGGGGGGTGACATTAGCTTCTTTCCAGTCCTTTGGTACTCTGCCCTGGTTAAGTGAAGCCTGAAAGAGTATTTTGAACACTGGGGCTAGCTCATTACTTAGTTCTTTGAGTAATCTAGCTGGAATACCATCAGGTCCAGAAGCTTTATTTGGTTTGGTGTTGGCTAATAGTTTTTGAATTCCATTTTCTTGTACTACTATATCTTCTATGTTGTCTACTTGGTTCAAATTCAGTAATATGTCTTTGTCTCCTGGGGCTGAGAATGCTGATGCAAAGTATTTGTTTAGAATGTTTGCTTTAGTTTCATTATCATTATGTATTATGTTATGTTCATCTTTTAATGGCGCTACGCCTGTTGTTTCCATTTTCTTAGACTTAATGTATGACCATAGGTTTTTGTTGTTGTCTTTAGATATTACATTGTTTATGTATTCACTCTGCAGCTGTCTGCTTACTTTTTGGGTTAAATGTTTAATTTTTATATACTTTTTGTAAACTCTTTCTGCATTAGTTTCTTTAAATTTTCTATATAGGTTTTCTTTCTGTTTACAAAGCTTCTTTAGTCTATTATTAAACCAGCATTTATTTATTTTGTTTGATGTGTATTTAGTTGGTATTTGATTTTCTATAATGCTTTTAAGATGGTTTTTAATGAAATTCCAGAGGTCATCGACTGGTTGGTTAATGTCTTTTTCTAATAAGAATGTTTGTTGAAAGTTTAATGCAGCTTGGTGTAGTTGTGTTAGGTTACATTTATTCCAGAGTAAGATTTTTCTTTTGGGTTTTGTATTGGCTACTGCTTTTATCTGACTGTGTATTTTTATGATCTCATGGTCTGATAGACCAGGGATAATATCATAATCAACTACTAATCCAGGTCTGTTGGTTAAGAAGAGATCTAATGTGTTGTTTAATCTAGTTGGCTTTTTAATGATTTGATCTAAACTTAGGTTGTGTAAAGTTTCTATGAAAAGCTCATTTATGTCCTTAAGGTTTTGGTGTTTATCTATGGTTAGTGTTTTCCAATTTATATCAGGTAGGTTGAAATCACCCATAATCCAAAAAACTGCATTTTTATTTGTCTCTTTAAGTGTCGTAATCTGATTACATAGTTCCTGCATGTATTCTAAACTAGAATTTGGTGGTCTGTAAATGCTGCCTATTATTAGGGATGTTGAGGTGGTATTAATTTTACAAAATGTTGATTCTATATTTTTTGAGTTAGGTAAGGTAATTTCTTCTGCTATAAGAGTGTTTTTTATTGCTAAAAGGACTCCTCCATGATTATCAGCCCTATCTTTTCTAAAAATTTCATAATTACTATTGAAAATTTCTGCATTATAAATTTCAGGATGTAGCCAAGTTTCTGTGCCTGCAATTATGTCTGGTTTCTCACATTCTAATAAAATTTCTAAGTCTGCTGTTTTGTTCCTAATGCTTTGAAAATTTATTACTAAGGTTTTAAGGTATTTTGGTGTTACTTCTTTAGTAGGTTTGTTTAGTGAGGCTGTTGTATTAATTTTAGTAGATTTAGGTTTAACAGGAGTGGATCTGGCTAGTGGTTGGTGAGTTTGGTTTGGGATGGTGTTTAGGATGTTGTATGGGTTAGAAGTGTCTGCATCAAAGGAATCAAACAGTCCTGATGTAAACTGAGGTAACCCACACGGTACACAGTGCCATGACGCATCTTTGTTGCCTAAGGCATAATACACAGGTGTATTCATATGGAGACATGATGCATGGTACCATTCATTGCAGGTGTCACATTGAATGGCTTTCTGTTTCATGGTGCATACTTTTTTGCAGATGTTGCATCTATCTTTAGATCTAGGCCCTGGATTTGACTCTACATCTCCTGCTATTAATATTAACAGTGATAGGTATTTATTTCTGCTGTGTCTGATTGAGAACTTCCATTTGTGATGGGTAATCTTCTTTAGTGTTATGGATGTGTATGTTAGGTTATTTTTTAAGTTGCTTTGATCTAAAGTGTGATGATTGATTATGACTGTTGTTTCTTTTTTAAGTTTAGTGTTGACTAAGGTAGATCTGGTTCTGTGTTCAGCTAGTATGTATTTAGTAATTATTAGGATTAATAGCCAGAGCAATTTCATGATGACTTGTTGATTTTAGTTTTTAAAGGGGTCTAGTCTAAATCTAGTTTAAGGTTTACAATGCCTAATTTATGTCTAAATCTAAATTGAAAGCTAATTTACAATGACAATTAAATCAAATGAAATGGTTTATTAAATTCAAAATATGGACCTAGACTAGATCTAATTCTAGATCAAGAAAACTAGGAGACAACAAACAGACACTAATGGAGAAACAAAGTAAGAGTGAACTAAGAGACAACAAACAGACACTAGTGGAGAAACAAAGTAAGAGTGAACTAGGAGACAACAGACACTAGTGGAGAAACAAAGTAAGAGTGAACTAGGAGACAACAAACAGACACTAGTGGAGAAACAAAGTAAGAGTGAACTTTTGAGACAACAGACACTAGTGGAGAAACAAAGTAAGAGTGAACTAGGAGACAACAAACACTAGTGGAGAAACAAAGTAAGAGTGAACTAGGAGACAACAAACAGACACTAGTGGAGAAACAAAGTAAGAGTGAACTAGGAGACAACAAACAGACACTAGTGGAGAAACAAAGTAAGAGTGAACTAGGAGACAACAAACAGACACTAGTGGAGAAACAAAGTAAGAGTGAACTAGGAGACAACAAACAGACACTAGTGGAGAAACAAAGTAAGAGTGAACTAGGAGACAACAAACAGACACTAGTGGAGAAACAAAATGATTTATTCTTGTCTGAACAGAAGCACATGTACATCCAACCATTTTAGGATCAACTTTCAAGCCATCATACAAAATGTAGACTTTTATATATATAAATAAAAGGTTAAAAATCAGACATTGCATAGTTATGTAATTTTAAAATGAATTTAAATAAAAAAAAAAAAGTTTTATAATGACTTGAATTTTTGTGTCTAAATTAATTGATCAAAAGAACTCAAGCAATTGATAAGGTAAACTGATTACCAAGTTGATAACATTAAGGACTACTTGGTTATGTCTGAAAATTATTTGATCTATTATAACAGTTTAAAGTGTTGTTTTTTCCAGTGCTCAATTTCAGTCAGTCCACATACATTGAATAGCTCTAGATACTGTAGGACTTAAAACATTTCTCTCTGTTTTTTTCTATTAAGCAAAAGGAAATACAACAGATCTTTGACTGATAGACATAATGTAAAGTAGCTAGTCAATTTCTATCTTATAAGATATCACATTGGATCATTGACAATCTTGATTCCAGACTTCCAAATACAGCGGGTAATTCTCAGATGAATCCAATGCTTCATAAAAATGCCTCTGGAGGGATCCTGCCTTGGTTCTATAAGAAAACATAGACACTGTCAACTCTAGTTATTTCTCAGTTATCTAGCAATTTGAATCTAAAAATACAATTCTTACCTTTAAATCTGTAAAGATAAGACCAGCTTTATTGTAATCCCAGTCATTGGCTTGCAGACACCTAATACAAAAGAACAATTGAATCACATTAGAAACCTGAAGTCCATAAGTTGTACCTAATGTGTCCTACAACATCAAAGTGAGGGACAAACAAATATATTCTGAAAGACATTTCAACAAGACATAAGTATCTAGATGGTCTTGACCCGGACCTAATAAACAAGCATTAAAATATTGGTAAAATGTTTGACATGTTTTGGATGCTCATTCATCCCACTGGACGACAGGGAATGTCAGCAAGCAGGGTAGGAACTTGGGAACCTCAAGATGACCCAACAACAGTCCAGCACAAATACTGCACTACATAGCCATCCATTCTTCAGTTTTTCATCCCCACAAAAAAGGAGGGGGGAGGGATAGGGGGGTTTAAGGACCACTGTTTAGACAGCCAAATTGATTTCCTTTCTAAAAATGTAACTATTATTGGTTTTTAAGTTACAAAACATTTTTTCTAGGAATTTTTTTTTTTTTTAATTCTAACAAAGTGTTGAAATGCCACTTGGGTTAAATCAAAGATAAATTTCACAGTCAATGTGGTAGTATTCTCAAAACATGACTGGCCTCAGGTCATAACAATATTTAATAATGAACACACTCATAAAATTTCTATAAAACCTACTGAAGAGAGTAGGCAGCATTCATTTTAGAGTCAGCCATAAACCTTTCAATCATTTGGAGTTGCTCTGGTGACTGGATTGATGAAGATTGAGCTCCAGGGACTGACTGTGTACTAGATGCAGGACTTGATGAGGGTGTTGGTGCAGCCACTTTGAAGGCCTACTCAAGAGAAAAACTAAGTCAATAAAACAGTTTAATTTGGACACAAAAGTATAACATAATACAATTATTCAGAACTTCTATGTCTTCACTATAATTTATAGTTCATTGTAAAGAATGTAACAAGGTGATCATTCAGGTCTTAGAACTTACTTTACTTTGGGCGATACTTGCATTCGAAATTGTCAATAAATCATTTGTTATAACCATTCTGTGAACACAAAAGAGTAACCTAGTATCAAAGATCAAGTCTACAATTGCAAACATAAGATACATTGCAGTCAAATCTTAGATTTAGAGTTTTAAGCTGTAAACTTGTTCATATTTCCTCCATAGCACTAGGGCTCTAGGTTAGTACAAAATAGTGAAGCTGGCTCAGTGAGGGAATTTGTATTGATTTGGACATCTTCCAATAGTAGGAGTTTTTTTTTTTAAATTCAGTTTTCTCCTAAACAATGCTCAGAATGGGACAACTTAGAACATGTTTCCTTTATGTGCTCAAGACAAGAAACGGTTTCACTTATGTTTTAGAGAAATTTGAAGGTATAACTTGTACACTTACTAAATGTAAAGGTTTTCACTTATGTTCTAGAGACATTTGAAGGTTTAACTTGTACACTTAAGAAATGTAAAGGTTTTCACTTATGTACTAAAGAAATGTAAATAAGTTACATTGAAAATCAGCTTCCAAAAGATTTATAAAGAGAAAGTTGATACTCTGGGGCAAGTATCTCTGAGTCCATGCATGTCTAGCAGATAGATATATGAATATGAAATTTTATCAGTAACATTTTAGAATCAAGACTCTAATAAGTAGAGATGACTTCTGAAGTTATGTTTCAAGTCCACTTACCCAGGCCCAGAAGGAACTGTAACAAATGATCTGCTAAAAAATCTGAACACTGCTTTGTCTGATCGTGTTTCATCTGTCCACCAGAAACAATAATTAGGTTACAAAGATACATAATAACAAAGCTGCAAAACAAAAACAACATTTTTCTTGTATGCAATGCTCGAGGCTGTAATGAATTTCTAAGTTATGGGGACAAACAAAGATGGAACAGCACAAGTTTGAAGGTATAAAATTCACTTTAAAAAAAAAATCTAACCAAATAAATCAGAAGATTCTGGCCTACATTCATATACTCTTCTGACAATTCAGATGGGCTACCTAATTTGTTGAGAAATACATTTTTAAAAAGCTAAAACCTACATTCATATATTCTGACAATTAGGGCTACCTAATGTGTTTAAAAAGCTAAAACCACCAGATCATGTATTTAAAAACAAAATATAGATCATTGGCTGTGGACATAAAAAAAAAGGCTATGTAAAAGCCCTGGAACAAGGAAATCAAAAAACACAAGATTACATAGTGGTAGAGACATTGAATTCAAAAACTTACTTTCTTTGAAAACTCCTTGTAAAACAAAGGACAACATTGATGGCTAAGACAAAAATGAAAAATGAATTTTAAAACAAAGACATTTTAAAATACTAGCATAGGATATCAAACTAGAAAGATAAACCTTTTTTTTTTTGTTAATCTGAGGAAAATACAAAATGGATAGTTGTGATTTTTTGTTGTCTATAGAGAATATTTTACTGCCACTTCAATTGACAAGAATTGATAACATTATAAGTGTGGCACAAGTATCAGCACCAGGTAATGAGTCTTACCGAAGCAAAGGTTACATCCACCTTGAAGGAGTTCAAGTCATGAGTTGTTTTAGGAAGACTTTCTAAACACGAGATAACTTGGAGTTGTCCAGTCTTGATTTTTTTTGAAAGCTTATCTGCCATTCAATTAGAATGATAGACAATACAAAAAATACTTGTGTAAAGTGTTGTTTAAAGACTTATGTAAGTGTTGTTCAAAGACTTGTGTACAATTTGTTCAAAGACTTGTGTAAGTGTTGTTCAAAGACTTGTGTAAGTGCTGTTCAAAGACTTGTGTAAGTGTTACTCAAGGACTTGTGTAAGTGCTGTTCAAAGACTTGTGTAAGTGCTGTTCAAAGACTTGTGTAAGTGCCGTTCAAAGACTTGTGTAAGTGTTGTTCAAAGACTTGTGTAAGTGTTGTTCAAAGACTTGTGTACAATTTGTTCAAAGACTTGTGTACAATTTGTTCAAAGACTTGTGTAAGTGCTGTTCAAAGACTTGTGTAAGTGCTGTTCAAAGACTTGTGTAAGTGCTGTTCAAAGACTTGTGTAAGTGCTGTTCAAAGACTTGTGTAAGTGTTGTTCAAAGACTTGTGTAAGTGTTGCTCAAGGACTTGTGTAAGTGTTGTTCAAAGACTTGTGTACAATTTGTTCAAAGACTTGTGTAAGTGCTGTTCAAAGACTTGTGTAAGTGCTGTTCAAAGACTTGTGTAAGTGTTGCTCAAGGACTTGTGTAAGTGTTGTTCAAAGACTTGTGTACAATTTGTTCAAAGACTTGTGTAAGTGTTGTTCAAAGACTTGTGTAAGTGCTGTTCAAAGACTTGTGTAAGTGTTGCTCAAGGACTTGTGTAAGTGTTGTTCAAAGACTTGTGTACAATTTGTTTAAAGACTTGTGTAAGTGTTGTTCAAAGACTTGTGTAAGTGCTGTTCAAAGACTTGTGTAAGTGTTACTCAAGGACTTGTGTAAGTGTTGTTCAAAGACTTGTGTAAGTGTTGTTCAAAGACTTGTGTAAGTGTTGTTCAAAGACTTGTGTAAGTGTTGTAACTTTAAAAATTAAGCTTAGCAATTCCACTAAACTAGACTTCTTATGAAAATTAAAATAATAGACTAATATATATATATATACAGTAGACGATGTCGCCCTGGCTTCTCTACCAGATCTTCCAGTACTGGAATGCCTAGATGAGCTTCCGAGCCTTAGTGACCTCAAAAAAGCAATTAACAAAATTAGCAAAATCAATGACAATGGCCAAAGGCTACTTGAGTTCTGTAGCTCTCATGAACACACATGTAACAAATACATTCTTCTCTGTCAAGGAACGCCATAAAGTCTCTTGGCAGCGCCCACGCTCAAAAAGGTGGCACCAGCTTGACCTCTGCATCACCCGAAGGATGGATCTGAAAAGTGTCATCCACATCCGTTCATACCATAGTGCGGACTGCAACTCAGACCATTCACTAGTGCTAAGCAAAATCAAACTACTTCTCAAGAAGGCTTATACTTCCACTCAACCCAGAACTAGGCGAATTAACGTCAACCATGTAGGTGACCCAGAGAAGTGTGCACTATTTGGCGAGCTCCTGAACAGTTCAATCCCCTCGTTAAATGATGAAAAAGACATCTCTATCAGATGGGAGAAATTAAGAGATGTAATCTACAGTTCCGCAATCACCGCCTTTGGGCCTCAAAAACACAAAAATGTAGACTGGTTTGAGGCGAATCTAGCACATATGGAACCTTGCATCAAGAAAAAGCGATCTGCACACCTCGCTCACAAGACAAAGCCTAGTCCAAAATCTTTGGAGGCCTTCAAAAGTGCTAATAAAGAGGCGAAACAAATGGCTAGAAAATGTGCTAACAACTTTTGGAGGGATACCTGCAACAGAATCCAAGACAGTCTCCACTCAGGAAATTGCAAAGCTCTATTTGATGGCATTAAAGCGGCCCTGGGTCCAACAGTGTCTAAGCCTGCTCCCCTTCTATCCAAATCAGGAGAAAAAATTACAGATCAAACCAAGCAGCTAGAACGATGGACAGAACACTACCTCGAAGTTTATGCCACACAGAATACAGTAGACGATGTCGCCCTGGCTTCTCTACCAGATCTTCCAGTACTGGAATGCCTAGATGAGCTTCCGAGCCTTAGTGACCTCAAAAAAGCAATTAACTGCATAAAAAATAGAAAATCTCCTGGGAGTGATGGTATCCCAGTGGAAGTAGTGAAAGTCAACGTATCACTCCTGCTCCCTGAACTCTATATTCTCCTCTGCCGCTGTTGGGAAACAGGTCATGTCCCACAGGACATGCGTGCCGCAACTATAGTCACAATATACAAGAACAAAGGGGATCGGAGTGATTGCAACAACTACAGGGGTATCTCTCTCCTCGGTATAGTGGGCAAGATCTTTGATAGAGTGGCACTATCCAGGCTGCAAGTGATAGCTTCTAGAGTCTACCCAGAGTCTCAGTGTGGATTCAGGAGTGGTAGATCCACTATAGACATGATATCTTCTCTACGACTACTGCTGGAGAAATTCAGAGAGAGAGACAGACCCCTTTACATCGTTTTTGTTGATCTGACTAAAGCTTTTGACATGGTCAGCAGAAGTGGCCTTTTCAAACTTCTGAGGAAAATAGGTTGCCCTCCCAAACTACTGAAGTTCATTGAGTGTTTTCACGAGGAAACTAAATGTACTGTCAAATTCAATGGAGCCCAAACAGCCCCTTTTGAGGTTAGCAGTGGTGTCAAGCAGGGATGTGTGCTCGCACCTACTCTGTTTGGCATATTCTTCTCCTGTCTACTGCATTATGCGTACAACGACATAAACGAAGGTGTGTTTCTCCATACAAGATCCTCTGGAAAACTATTTAATGTATCAAGGCTGCGGGCAAAAACCAAGGTTAGGAAGCTACTCATTAGGGAACTCCTGTATGCTGATGATGCAGCTAATATGGCTGATTCTGATATTCAGCTACAGTCCCTGGTTGACAAACTATCTGCTGCTTGCCAGAAGTTCGGCTTAAACATCAGTCAAATCAAGACTAAGATACTTGTCCAAAACACAAACACTGGACCTCAAGTAAGCATTAATGGCCAACCACTAGAAATTGTTGATCACTTTTGTTATCTTGGCTCCATCATATCCAACAACCCTCTACTGGATAAAGACATAAACAACAGGATAGCCAAGGCAATGGCCACCATGTCACGTTTGCAGAAAATAGTCTGGGACAACATATTGCTGACTAGCAGTACTAAAGCCCTAGTCTACCGGACCTGTGTGTTGAGCACCTTGCTGTACAGAAGTGAAACATGGTCAACCTACTCATGGCAGGAAAAAAAGCAGAATGTCTTCCACCTCCGATGCCTAAGGCGGATCTTTAAAATAAGGTGGCAAGATAAGATAACAAATGAGGAAGTGCTACAAAGAGCAGGGTGCCAGGACATCCCCTCTGTTATCATCAGCAGACAACTTGGCTGGCTTGGACACGTTCGTAGAATGCCAGTAGGTCGACTTCCACAGGACATCCTGTATGGCGATCTAATAGATGGCAGGAGAGCAGCTGGTTGCCCACTTTTATGTTATACGGATGTATGCAAACGCGACATGAAGCTCTTCAAAATCGACACTAGCAGCTGCTAAGAGGTGGCACTGGATAGATCCACATGGAGAGAGAGCATAAAGGAAGGGTCACGGATTGCAGATGTCATACATAACAGAAGCAGAAAGAAGGGTGAAAATGCAACGCCGCCTGGTGATTATATATGCCCAACCTGCGATTGCAGCTGTGTATCAAGGATTGGCCTCTTTAGTCACACAAGAAGTTGCAAAGGGAAAAGATTGTCTCTCAAGACGTAAAAATGCCACAGAATATATAAATATATATATATATATATATATATATATATATATATATATATATATATATATATATATATATATATATATATATATATATATATATATATATATATATATCTGCAACTGAGGATCCCAGATAGCAGAATTCATTTACGGCGTCCAGCTTGTTATTGTCAATGAGGATGGAGGGTGGTGCTGTAGCAGGTGGTCCCATAACATTTGTCTTCCTCGTGCTAACAGTCAAGCCACACTCTCTACATGCCTGAGAGAAGTGGGACATTAGTGACTGAAGTTACTCTTGCGTGTGTGCCACTACCGCTGCGTCATCCGCGAATAGCATATCTCTTAGGAGGGTGGCTCTGATTTTAGTTTTCGCCCTCAGTCTGGCAATATTTAGGAGTTTGCCATCAAATCTGGAATGGAGATAGATGCCTTCGGTGGATTTGTCAAACGCGTTGTGGATTAGCAGTGAAAACAGTATTCCAAAGAGGGCTGGGGCCAGGACACACCCCTGTTTAACTCCGCTGTTTATACTGAAACCTTCAGAGCTGGCACCGTAGAATTGCACTGTACCCATCATATTTTGGTGTCTCTAGAAGAGGAGATAAAAAAACGCATAGGGAAGGCTGCCTCGACCTTCGCTAGACTAAGGCCAAGAGTTAGGGAAAACCATAAGCTAACTACAGTGACCAAAATGGAAGTCTACAAGGCATGCGTTATGAGTACACTACTGTGTGGCAGTGAATCATGGACCACCTGCGCAAAGCAAGAGAGAGGACTGGACTCGTTCCATTTGAGATGTCTCCGTGGGATCTTGAATGTCACATGGAAAGAAAAAGTGTGCAATACTGAGATCCTTGCGCGATCAGTTATTCCCAGCATCTTTACAGCTCTCAGACAATGCAGCTGGCTTGGACATGTTCGCCGGATGGAGGACAAGCGCATCCCAAAAGTCATCCTCTATGGTCAACTCGCGACTGGCACAAGAAAAACTGGTCGCCCCCACCTCAGTTACATAGATGTAATAAAATGAGACCTCAAATCAGTGAACATCAATACTGACAATTGGGAAGACATAGCTCTAGACCGCAACAGATGGAGAGAGACAGTGACCAAGAAAGCTATGGACAGTAAAAGTACATGGGTCTCAGCTCAGGAAGAAAAATGCACAATCCGAAAAACGGCCAGCTCCTCTACCACCGAAGTAAAAGCCACCTTAACCTGCGCTATCTGTGGACGGGAGTGTCTCTCCAAAATAGGAATCCAGTGCCACATGAGGAAGTGTGCTTTGAGATGAACCATAGTCGTTCTACGACTGAAGGAGGCCAATAAATGATATATATATATATATATATATATATATAATTATACATTTTTTTTTTTTACTTTCTAAAGAAACAATAAAATAAAGATCAATAACTATAAATAGTGAAAAGACTTTTCTATGAAAACATTTTGTAGAAAATGAAATACAAATGTCATGTTTGTGTTAAGAACTAAACCACTTGGTGACTTGATGTAAACTTTCCAAAAGTAGGTAAGAAATAAAAAAAAACTTTCTATCAAATGACAAGACTTCCTCTGAGAATCATTGTCTAAATAGTTTGTTGTAATTACCTGAATCATAATGTCCAATCACTCTGAGATTACGACTGTCATCAACATAGCTACTCAGTGAAGCTTGTCTAATGATATAACAAAGTGAACTAATCAATCATCTCATTGCTCTAATGTAGCTCTAAAGTATCTCAAAACTTACTAGCAAAGCTAAGAGAACAAAATGAAAACAAACACTGGTCTACATGGGACAATGAAAACTAAATATTTCACATCTACTAAGACTGTCCTACAGAAACAGAGTCCACTACTTTAACAAGAAAATATACAAAATACTTTAGAAAAAAAACAACAGAGCTTATATTAAGTGCAGTTGTATCAATTAGTCATGTAATTAAATTTGTAATAGATCTAGACCAGCGGTTCTCAACCTTTTAAGCTCGGCGACCCCTTTTTACAATACCCCACTCTGACGCGACCCCCCCTCCAAACACACACATACAGCAATAGAAGAATAGACAATAACAATCCATATTTTCGATGGTCTTAGGCGAATCATCAATCGACCCCCAAGGGGGTCGCGAACCACAGGTTGAGAACCCCTGATCTAGACTAACAATAATAAATCTGTATGATTACTAATATTTTTATCAATTGTTTTTTGTTTACTGCAATTTCATGCTTTTATGCTTTCTCACTACACTATGATCCTATCACTTCTCTGGACCAGTTGGTTGGGAAAGGGCTGGCAAAGGAGGTGTTTAGGTGAATATTACAGTGAGCAATTTCTAAATGGCAAAGGCATTTATAAAATAAAACTTTCGAAAAAGTTCAATGATGTGGAATCGAATTTAAGGGCTCTAGTCTTCTCTAGTCTCCTCAAGCCAACAAACTAACCACTGTACTAAAGAAGTGCTTATGAAGGCTTTATAGCTATTCTTAGTTTCAAACTTTCAAGCAAAGTAGAAGGGGCTTATTCTACTGATACCAACACATCAGTGAAGTACAATTTCTTTCCCTTGTTTGATAGCATACAAAATAATTAATTTTTTGCAACCCCTGAAAAGGGAATAGCCACTATTAATTTTATGTGGTGTGTCTGTCCGTCTGTCCAACCTGTTTAGATCTCATAAACTAGAACATGTGTAACTGCTACTTTTTTTTTTCTGAAAGCGAAAAATTTAATTTTTTAAATTAACTCTGCAAGCAGTTTTTTTTTCACACCATTTTTACAACTATTTCCTAATTATAGTCAAAAGCACAGATTATTTAGTCAGAGTGATTGTTATTTATCATATATTTAAAAAAATTTATGCAAACTGTTTTAAAGATTTCTGTCAAAGTATTTGTATTACTAAATTAAGTACTTTCTGTCACACTAGCTACTTACATTTTAAACAAAATGTTTACTTTTTTTTTTTAAGAGAAAATAGTCTATTTAGTGCTGGTATGCATACAAGTCAAGTATAACAATTAATAAGTAGTGTTTCATATTAAGCACGTGAAGTGCAATGTACACCACACCAAATAGAACACCAAACTAAAAGGCTTTGAATAAGATATTGACCCTTTACAAAACAATTAAATCAATCAGATAATCATTCAATTACATCCGTTAAGCCAAGGTGATATCTTCATAACTATCAGTTCATTGAACACATATGAATATTAGGAATGTATTAATAAAAACAATAATAATTCTCCGTATCCTGTGGTATAAAGTCGTTGGTCGAACTATCAATACAACAAAACGCATGTCTCTTCTTCTTGAATCGAAGGAAATAGGGTTGTACTTGTTGATAGTTTGTGGTTCATAGTTTCTGATATTCTTTCTGAAAATATTGAAATCTGCCTATTACCTGCCTGAGCAGACCACAACGGGGGCCGATTTTGAGTTTGTGTTTCTACACAAGCTGTCTTTGTAACCTTATTTTTTTTAGTTTATTCTTGTTTTTTCAGGTAAAAGAAATAAGTGTGCAAACTTTTTACCAGACAGAGTGAGTTGGATATAAACTTTGTAAATAGAACAAAACTGTTCTGAAATTTTAAAGCTTAATTACACTGAATGATGGTAACTACACATTTACTAGGGCTGAAGACAATTTATAGTACATAGTTTACAAGTATAAACACGCACTAGGGCAACAATCAATATAAACAAACATATTCACACCAAAGAGCACAGTCATTTTAAGAGGCTTGCCTCTTTTTGTGAGGACTCCTAAAAAAAAGCAAAACATCCTCACAACAACTTATAAGTGAGTGAGTAATTGCAGAGAAAGTGTCTTACCTGTCTAAAATAGGATTCTTTACAGCAAACAGAGAGAACTGAGCCTAAGAGAAACAAGACAAACTTACTCAGAAATAGAAATGACTTAAACAAACAATACAGAAATGACTACAAAATAGTATGTTGGTAACTTTAAACTAATTTTTTACGACATTCTGTTAGACAATAGCTTTGTTATCACAAAAACATCTCCCACACATAACCTTGCCCTGACATTTGGTTTCACTGCACATGTTTGATTGCTCTAGTTTGTAAACCTAGTCCAAGGCAATACATTTGGTTTCACTGCACATGTTTGATTGCTCTAGTTTGTAAACCTAGTCCAAGGTAATACATTTGGTTTCACTGCACATGTTTGATTGCTCTAGTTTGTAAGCTAGCAGCCTAGTCCAAGGCAATACATTTGGTTTCACTGCACATGTTTGATTGCTCTAGTTTGTAAACCTAGTCCAAGGTAATACATTTGGTTTCACTGCACATGTTTGATTGCTCTAGTTTGTAAGCTAGCAGCCTAATCCAAGGCAATAATACATTTGGTGTGTTCCTTGAGAAAGTATAATACTCACATTGTCATGGTATGCTGGCATAAGATCTTTGCGGCGGTCAGAATCATAGATTGAATAATACTCTTTGATAAATGTGACTACCAAATTCTTGACATCATCATTCCCAAAGTGGCTGTCCTAGTGGACAAGAAGATAACAATTGGCTCAAGTTGGTTCTTAATGGAAGAAAACAATTCTTGAAATACAGAGTTATCTAAGTACTGACCTTAGTTGGTGGTAATACAAGGTCATTATCCAAATCAAAGGTGATAGGTGGAGGGTAGTCTGTGCCGTCCTAAAGAAACAGCAACATTAGTATCATTAAGAAAAATATCCATATTTAACAAGAAAAATTTTTTAAAAATACTTTTTAAAAAACAAAGCTTATTCTAAAAGTAATTATAATTAAATTTGTAACAGATCCAGACTAACAATGATAAATCTGTGATAAGAAATATTTTTACCAATTGTTTTTGTTTAGTGCAATTTCATGCTTTTAGTTTTCTCAATGCACTATGATCCTTTCACTTGTCTGAACCAGTTGGGGGTGGGGGTGGAAAGAGAAAGAAGGGGGTATCCGAGTCAATGTGACTGTGATCGCTTTTTAACTGAATTTTTTTTTTAAGATGTACAACTTGATTTTAAGCTCAAGAGCTCAAGCCTTCTGAAGGGGACTAATTCGACATATACCAATACATTTGTCAAGTACAATTTCTTTCCCTTGTTTGATACCAAATAAAATAATTAATACAATATAATTATATAATAAAATAAATAATTACCAATAGTTTTATTAATTAATAGGTTAATTTTTTTATTCTTGTTTTGTCAGGTACAAGAAATAATTGAGCTAAATTTCAACTTGACAGAAGATTAAGTGTGGGATAAATAATTAGTACTAACTTTTTACTAGACAGAGTGAGTTGATATAAGCATTGTAAAAAACATTGTCCTAATAGACTGCTTTTTATAAAGGAAGAAAAAAAATCAACTTACCAATTTAAGAACTTTTGGAAATGTTTTCCGAACAGCGCTAACATTTTCACAAATAGAGAAGATTCATTTTTTTAGATTTATTCTTAACATATAAACTTGAATTCTACTTAGTGCTAGATTTTCTTCCATGAAAATGTGCCTCTGCTAAAAGCAAATATTTGATTTCAAAGACAGTACTAACTAGTGTACAACTAGATGTGAGTATTTGTGTAGGTGTGTTTGCAAGGGAGAGGAGGATGTATACTTGTAGCATATACATAACAATAAGTATAATGATTTTTTAAACTTTTTTTTTAATCTACTCAAGTTCAAAAGTGTAAAGCATTATTTGTTTTTGTAATAAAGCCATTTAGAAAGGACATGTTTACATTAATGTTGTGCCACTAGTTTTTGTAATTCTACAAAAAAGAAAGCCATTAAGAAATGAAATGTTCATATTAAATGTTGTGCCACTGGTTTTTGAGCAAGTCAAAGAATGATTAAAAAATATGAAAGGATCGGACAAGAGCAAGAAAAATGTATGAAAACTGTTACTAACAATAGAAAGATAAGAATAGACAAATGTTCTGGAAAGCAATCTCTTAGTGACTTAGTGAAAGGACCAGAAAAGTTGGAAAGGTCCAATATGTAGACCTAAATTTCTCACAACTCAAGTTAGGATGAGATATCCCAGATATGAAATACATCCAAAAAGTATGGCTTTGAAATGTGATGCAACTGAGCAGAGTAGAACAGAGTCAAACTATCCAGAATTAAGAAGAGATAAGATGAGTGTGAAAAAAGTTTTCTAAAATTCTGTAAATGATTAAGGTACAGATAAGAATTGAGGAACAATATAATTCTGTTTCATCTGAAGAGGTTGTCCACTTTTCAATGTAGCTCACTGCCATAGAATGTGATAGTCTGCATAGTGAACTGTGACAGCAATGTGTGTGTTGAACTGTGACTTGTATCACACAAAGGTAGAACACACAACTTATCTCAAATTTGTTCCATTTGGCCAATATGTGGACACAAGAACAACATTTGGACATTTTTATACATACATATATTTAAATATATTTATATATATTGTGTGTGTGTGTGTGTAATGACACAACTTCTCTAACTAGGCCATCACTGAGCTATGCACAGAGACAGTCAAGTTGGTGATGTATATTGTGTCAGTCAACATAATTCCAACCATTTCACACAGTTGCCAATAATGTTCACTTGCTTGCTTTCATGCAGTTCACATGTTGACTATGGTCAAGGACAGATATGGATAATAGTCTCGTTTCTTCTGTGAAATTATAAGAAAGCTGTTTTCTTGGTGGAATCAAGCACTGGAGCACCATCATTCTATATAGATGTAGAGACAAGTGGACAAATGAAAGGCCTGAATCTGAATTGAGCTCAGAATAAAATAAATCATTTCATAGAATTAAAAAAGACATTTCAAGACGAAACTTAGGACATGAGAACTTTCACTAAAAAAAGAATGACAAATTTTACAACATGAGATTTTTCACTAGAAAAGAATGACAAAGTTTAGGACATGAGATTTTTCACTAGAAAAGTATTGCAAGAGAGAAACAAAGATTTCCATTATGACCTGAACATGTCTCGCACAAGCGCTAGTCTGCTATTTACAAAATAAATGGATGTATACAAATTGTTAGGTATATACTACATTCATAATTGTGAGCGTATATAAAAAAAGAAATAAAAAAAAAAAAAACCCAAAAACATTGGTTTATTGCAGAACTGGTTAATGTGTGTAAACATGAAAGAATTAGACTGACTTTGAAATGAAATATTTCCAAACAATTTGTTAGTTAGCACATTTTTTTAAAATTCCATATATATTAACCAACAAAAAGCTAGTTTCCGGTAAAATTCTATAAATGACCAGCAGGTAAGGAGCTAATGAATTACTCAGATTACCTTAAATATGTTTCTTGGTTGCTGAAGTTTTGGCACAAATCATTTCCTTTTAAAATGATTTCCACAATATTTTGCCAACCTTTGAGTTTAGTGAGCTCATCAAGGGAACGAAGCTGATTGTTACCCAGGTTCAAGCAGCAGACGTTTGGTGTGACTTTGACTAAGTCTGTCATGTGACCAAGAGAAAGCAATTTGTTTCTGCTGACATCAAGGCCTACCAACTTCATATAAAGAAATACAATTGAAGAGTTACACAGCTTAAGCAACAAAAAAGCTATGGACTGGTGGACATTAGCTAAATGTCATTATCTATAAATAGCATTAGCCACTAGACATTAGCAAAGGCATTACCTTTCAATAAAACATACTAGTTGGATATTACCCACGGCCTATGGGCCTTAGTTTGTGTTTTTTTTATACCCACGTCTATGGGCCTTAGTTTGTGTTTTTTTTATTTATTATGCCACGAAAATAAAAGTAGAGTGTGAACCTGGGTTCACCCAATAAATCGATATATTCATCTACAATATGAAATACTGAGAAAATAGGTTTACCCAATTTGTTAAAAAGTTTCTTTCTTTAATAGAAATCAAATTATTTTTATTTCCCTCCAATAGTGGGAGGGACATTAAACATACATTATGGTCTTTGCCATTATCTAAGGAACAGCTAAGCCAAGGTTTATCAAGATTGGTCAAACGGTTTTATTTTTTTAAATTTGGGACATACACCCATACAAACATTTAGACCTTACACTTAATTTTATATATATTAATGTATAAAAATATATATATATTTCTGCTAAAAGACCGTATGAGCCAGGCGTTTTGTCACGCGCTGCTCTCACAAAAAGGTTAACAGACTTCTTCACTTTGAGCTGGGACACATGTACTATCCTCCCCAGATCTTCAAGACGCCACCATCATATCCCTGTACCAAAAAAAAAAAGGTGACAAATCTGACTGCTCCAAATACTGTGGCATTACCTTACTGTCAGTAGCAGGAAAAACTCAGACACCTTTTTGCCCTAACTGGCATAAAGGAAAGTAGCTGGCAGCAGATGACATCTGAAAGAGCCCGTTGCAAAGATCTCACAATGACTAAGGGACCAACATTTGTGACCCAAAGAAAACCCTTATTGAAGACAGGATCATCAATAGACAATGGCCTTGTCTGCACAAGATGCAGAAAAATATGCAGGCCGCAACTGGGTTAGCATAGGTATGTGAAACACTGCACTCATCCTTTATCTTTAGGAATCAAAGCCATTGCCATTATATATATATATAAGTATATATCTATACTATAAAGTAGAAAGTAAGGCGTATGTATGTATGTATGTATTTGTGTGTGTGTGTGTGTATGTATGTCCTGCATAGAAATCAAAACTGTTTGACCAATCTTGATGAAGCTTTGCACAAATGTTCCTTGGGTGCTACCTGGAACCATGACATATCTATAATTGCCCTAAAACAAACTAAAGACCCTCAAAAAAAAAAAAAAAGTTGCCCAACTCTATGAAAGTATTAGTATTTGATAATTCAAGGTCATGTTTACCATGTTAAAATCGAATGGATCTAGATCTAGAACTAATTTTTAAAACTACACTTTGCACAGATAGTTTTTTACTTTGACACATGAAAATACAAAATATAGTCTATTGTTTATATTATTTAATAAAGTTAACCTTCAAATTTGTGTTTCAATTTATTTTTTACATAAATATCTGCAAATTTAGAAGTCCTGACTTACATTCTTTCATTAGACAAGACCAAAATATTACACATCTCTCTATTCCTAGGTCTAAAACTCTAATTCAACTCCTAGATGATAGAACTTCTCTTCGCAAAGATAGTTTTATACTTTAACACATAAACATACTAATAATTATAGTCCATTCATTTCATATTCAAATCAAATTAGCATTTAAATTTGTTTTTCTAAAGCATTTTTCATACATTCATTTGCTATAGCTGCTAAGCCGAATTGACATACATCTTAATAGTTCCATTCATGATACCATACATCTAACAAAAAAGGTCACACATGCGCAGAGCAAAGCCTTAGCGGACAGGCAGAAAGAACTCTATCCAAGCCAGGGGCGGACTGGCTATATGGGCAAACGGGCAAATGCCCGGTGGGCCGGTCTGGTTGCGACCAAAGAAAAAAAAAATTTAATGCAGACAACTTTAAAAAAAAAGTGACAGCAGCAAGACACAAAGGCCCGAACACGTTTTCTTTTTTTTTTTTTTTTTTCTAATTCTTATTACAATTAATTTTGTTTGAAATTCAACAAGAATATGAAAAAAAAAAAACACTATACACTGTACGTATTATCATTTGCAAAACATTAGACCGTACTTTCTGCTATGCAGGAGCGGCATGGACTACTTTGATGTCTTCGAGGTTGTGTTTGGCCTACTCGTTTTGCTGATCGGCATTGGCCTTTGATGGCACTACCATTTTTTTTGCTCCTTCCCTCCCCCGTCTTTTAATGGTTCCAATGAAATTTAACCAAAAAGAGGGATGAGAGAGGTTAAGTTAGAAAACATTATAACGCAGAAAAAAAGAAAAAGATAGGCGCGACAATTAGCTCTTTAACAATACTTGATAGAAATTAAGTTTTAACACATACACACAGCCACGAAATTGCAACCCACCCAACTTATTCACAGCTCAATATGGGTATAATGCTCTACTTTCTGTGATTTGAAAAGAAAAAGTAAGTTTCTTTTTGTTTATTTTTAATAACAGATCTAAAAATACTACACTTAGGGCTAACAAAAAAAAAAATGTTTAATTAAAATATAAATCTAGATCTAAATTACTTTTTATACTATTATAATTAATGGCAAACTTATGCTTAGTAATAATAATAAGGCTAGTCTTCGAGTCCGCAGATTAGTGAGGAATGCAGTATTTCCCGCGGCTGCGCAGCCCCAGATGAGACCTACATATTTTGCCACACCCAGGGCAAACATAACCATTGTCCGCAGGTGGTCGATTTATATTTCCTTTTCGCCGTCTGCGTTTGTCCTCGGCAGCAGACTTTCTTTTGATCTCACATGTGTATCCCGCGGCCTTCGTGAGTGACCTCCAGCTGTCTCGTTCTGAGGCCGCATGCAACCATGTGCTCTCTTCTATGTCAGCGAAGGAAAGTTGACGCCTAAGCTGGTCTTTGTTACGTCTACCATCTTTTAGCTCACCAAAAAAGAATGCCTTTGGCATACGTTTGTCTCCCATATGGGATACGTGCGTAAATGTTGGACCAAAAGAGGTCCCTCTATACTGTCCATACCGGTGTTCGCAAGGACATCGCTGTTTGTAGTGCGGTCTTGCCACCTTATGTCCATGATGGAGCGCAAGCATCTTTGGTGGAAGCGCTAAAGAAGTCTTAGATGTTTCCTGTATAGTGTCCATGCCTAGGAGCCATACAGAAGGGTTGAGAGAACCACCGCCTGGTAGACACTGATTTTTGAAGGCATTCTGAGCGATCTGTTCCGCCAAACTCTCGCCTGAAGGCGTCCAAAAGCGCTACTGGCCATTGCCAGACGGCTATCAACTTCCCTTGAAAGTGAGGCGTCATTTGGCACTATACTATCTAGATATGTGAAGTGGTCTACCACATTAAGTAGCTGTCCGTTTACAGTAATCTTTGAGGCTAAGTATGTTTTATTGGGTGACTTCTGGAACATGACTTCTGTTTCTCAGAGGTTTATAGATAGACCAAAAGAGGCGGCAGCGTATGCAAATTCGTTTACCGCGTTTTGAAGGTCATGTTCATTGTGAGCTAGCAGGGCGCCATCATCAGCATAGAGAAGCTCTGTTATGACCATCTCCTTTGTCCAACGTGAAGCTGCTTGAGAATGGATAGGAACGTAGATTGGCATCCCAGCCTGGCCAAAATCCTCCACAACTGACCGTGTCGAAAGCTTTGGTGAGGTCCACAAAGGCAGCGTATAATAATAATAATAATAATCTTTATTATCCGTATGGAAATTTGTCTTACAATTTGTGCATTACACCAAACAAAAAACATTTTAACTATAAGAAACCAAAGTGTACATTCACACCAGACGCACTCATAATTTACATGTGACAAAGTTTATACCAGATTGTTCTTATTTAATGATTTGATTGCCAGGGGAACAAAAGAATGTTTATGTCTGTTTGTCTTTGCTATCGGTGTCTTTTGTGATGGTAAAATCACAAAATCCTGACACAAAGGGTGATTCTTTATTTTGAGGATCTTGTTAGCTTTTTTTTATAGACGTTTGTCTCAAACAACTGTCCAAATGGGGTTTGTTTTTTGCCAATGATTTTACCAGCAGCATTTAGGATTCTACAAAGTTTATTCTTATTTTTAATGCTCAGATTGCCATACCAGGCAGTGAACTTAAAATATTGCAGATATGAGCGTGATAAAACATAGCCAAGGCCTTTTCGCTAACATTAAACGAGGACAGTTTTCTTAGTAATCGTAATCTTTGCTGCCCTTTTTTGCTGATATAATCAGTATTTGCAGTAAAATTTAGTTTATTGTCTAGGATAGTACCAAGGTATTTAAAGGTTTGCACAATTTCAATAGTCTCTCCAGCTACAGAAACAATATCATTTTCCTTCTTGTCCCTACGAAAATAGATTATCATTTCTTTGTTTTTTTTTACATTTAATAATAAAAAATTATCTTTACAGTATTTTTCAATGTGTATAGGTTTAAGTTCTGCTCTTTGCATTTTTCTTGTAATTGTCGCGGAACAAATATCATGTCAGATGTACCTCTACCCGCTCTGAAACCACATTGGCTTTCAGATAAGACCTCATCCACTAAAAAGTGGGTTAGTATGAAATCATTAATGATGAAAATTATTACAATAATTACAATAACTTATATAGCACTGTCAGATCCAATATTTAATGAAAGGAGATTTATATTTTAAATAATGGGTCATGGTATATTCATATACAAATCGCATTTTTGAGAATGTACTAGGATTAAGCACATTAAGTAAGTGCGTCTCTAACCGTTCTGCTTTCTCTGCCAGAGTCAGCCAGGAAAACCAATGATTTAGCATATTTTAAAGTCACAGATCAACATTATATGGTAATGCCCGGGCCGATTTTGATACCCAGTCCGCCCCTGATCCAAGCCAATATTTAACTCTAGCCTAGATCTAGGTTATCTCTAACTCAAGATGATAGATCTACTTTGTACTTTAACACAAGAACATACAAATAAAGTCTATTCATTTCATATTTTAATCAAATATATGTAGATCGACACGCAAATGTTTTTATTTAAAAAATTGCCTTATCAGATAGCCCTCAAACAGGTGCATTCACATGCAATAACTGTGACAATTTTGCCACTCACACCTGATTCTGACCATTCTATGATAATACTACTTAATGGGTGGCCTACACTAGCACCAGATAAAGCTATGACCGTAATGTCTAGTTTATGAAATAATATGTCTAATGACAAGTGACTACTTATAATTTGGTTATACTTTTAATATATAAGAGATGTGCATTGTTTAAAGTTTAACTGAAGTATTAAATGTAAAACAAAATGGAACTTTCTATTTCAAATAAAAATGTCCCACCTCTGGTGTGTGTTGTGCAATGATTTTGGTGATAGCTGCCATAGTTGTGGCTCTGTTCAGGGGAAGATAAATGTTGTCCTTCTTGAGTTCATCATCGGCATGGAATTCACTCAAATTTAACAACTGCGTTGATGAATCATAGCGCTCACTAAGTCGAAGCTGATCAAATGTAATAATAGTTTTTATCAATAAAAGATCAGAAATCAAATAAAAATTTATTTTTTTTTAAATCCAGGAAATTATTCATAAAGAAATGACATAAATAAGTCAGAAAATACAATGACACTTTTCTAGTTAACATTAATGTATTATGCGCCATATTGGACAAGTAGTTCTGTGTCTTATCTTCTCTGCATTGTCACAGACAGATCATTTCCAGATCCTTCTTGCATGTTGCCATATTGTCATCCTTGTTTCCTGTCATTTTTTTTTTAGAGAAGCCTTGACTGTACTTGAATTCACAGAACAATTACCCATTTTATTACCAAGAAAAAAAAAATGAGCATCCAATATAGCTATTTCAATGCAAGTAAAATGTAAAGTATACTTACAGTCAACTTATGGATGCAGTTATCGTCAATTGTATTGTCCAAAGGACAACTTGTATTGGTAACATGAAACACAAGTTTGTGTCCATCTGATTTTGTGATTCTTCTGCTAATAGATCGAAGGGCATCAGCACTATCTAAACCCTTGATGAAGAAATAGACTCTCTTACTTCTATCATCAACTGAATACTGAAAGAAAACAAGAAACAAAACAAAAACAAAAAAAATAAAAAAAACAAAAGAAAAATTAAGCCAAAAAAAAAAAAGTGACCCATTTCAAGTCAATTTACCTGAATGGGTTCAAATGGTCCATTTATATTACTCTTGATCATGTCAACCAATTCATTCTCTGACATAGTCGCACCAAAAGGTACCATAATTTTAAACCAAGCATCTTTTGGAGGAACTTTTCTTGTAGCATTATTTCTGCCTCTGAAGGAAGAGTGACTGCCTCTTGATTTAGTGTGGGAATTCCTGGGAGAAGAAAACAATAGAAAATCAATTGAAAACAAGGTTACTAGAGAGTTTGCGTGGAAACTAAAACTGCTTATTGGCTTCAAAAGTGGTCTACTCAAGCAGATAAAAAGGTAGGTTTCAATATTTTCAGCATGAATATCAGAAGCTAGGAAATACAAACTATCAACAACCACAACCATATCTCCACCCATGCAAAAAGAAAAGATAGTGTGTGTGTCAAAAGTGTTGTTAGGCCAACTTACGACATAATACCACAGGTATGAAGATATATCAACATTATTATTATTATTACATCACTGATATTCATACGTCTTAATGACCTAATTGTTAAGAATATAAGGTTCAGTCTGAGTTTGGCCTAACAGATGGTATTGAATAATCATCTAATTGATGATTTTGTTAAGGGCCAATCGCACATTCAAGGCCTAAAGGAATAAGTCTTTCTCTTTGGTTAAGTGACAAAAGGAGTTTTTACAAATGCAAAATGCACTCCACTTAAATATATATATAGTTCGACAATCGTGACGTGGTTTGATGATGACCACTTTTGACATCCAGGAGGCTGAGGGCTTTTGCGCCTCCTCTTGAGGCTGGTGAGACCTATGTGAGCCCGGAATGTTCGGCTACACACTGGGCAGGTTATTCCAGCTCGAGCTAGTGTCATTGGCCAAGCTTTTCTTCTGCCAGCGCTTATCAGATGTTTAAAAATATATTTGACTTATATTTATACTAGATGCAATCTTTAAAACAAACATATACAGTACTATTACATTCATTATAAATATAATTTCCAGTCTGTTTGTTTTTTATTTTTAATAGTGCATAGTTGTAAAAATGGTGTATTTTTATGAAAAAAACAAACAGCTTGCATATTTAATTTTAAAAATTAAATGGTTCACTAGTAATAGATTGAATCTAGATCTATTGTCAGGAAAAGAAATGATTTGAATGGAGCATTAGGCTTATCAGCACTTAGTAGATTCTTCGACTAATCTAGATCTAGAACTAGTGTAGATCTAGATCTAGCTAACCCTAAACCATCTTTTTCGTAAATCTAGGACACACCGGGATGGGAGGTGATGAAATGTAAACAATAAACACAGAGCTATATATATTTATTTTTGCATTCAATATTTTTAGTTCTCCCTATAAATATTAAGATATAAATAATGAAAATATCTGCAATTTTTTTTTTTTATATTTATACTTGGCGGAACAAAAAATCGCCAATGCAAACAGCAGAACATAACGTGAGCTTTTTAGATGATTTTGCGGTATGCATGTTTGCTATTTCCATTTTGGGGCAACTAAAAACTAGCATGTACATATTACAAGAGATAAGCTGAAACAAAAGAAAAAAACTTACAAATTATTTGCTCGATTGAATTCACCACTCATTGCAATATCCCCATCTTCATCAAGATTGGCATTTCCAGGTCTGTTTCTAAATCTAGCAGATTGAGCATTGAAATGACGAAAGCCTCCACGTCGACCTCCTCTGTTTCCTCTTCCACCTCTTGACTGCCCTCTATTAGCATTAGATCCTTGGTGGTTATTCCATCGATCATCATGGCCACCTATTTCATTTTTTTTTAAATTAAAAAATAAATGTATTCAATGAAAAGTACACTCTATTATTTGAATATCAATAAGATTAATGCAGATAAACAAACACAAACATACAAGCATCAGAAATTAATTATAACATGAAGGGAGGATCTAAAAATGAAAAATTGTATTTGACACAGTAAGTAAAAACTTAATAACGCACATTACAAGAATGTTGCTGGCATGGTAGGGTTATAATAAATTAGTGGTCCAGGGGAAAAAAGGTGACAATAAAGGGGATTAATTCAGCTTATACCACCACTTCAGTCTTTCCCTTGTTGTTCAAGATATCAAACAAAATAATTAATTTACAAAAGTTAATTAACTAATTGTTACATACATGTTTTTTTGTTCATTATTGTGTTGTCAGGTCAAAGAAATAATTGTGCAATATTTCAGCTTGATCTGTGATTATGTGTCAGAGAGATAACATGTACAAACTTTTTACCAGACAGACAGAGTGAGTTGATATAAATAGATGTACTTGAACATTTTGTGCACCATCTTGTGGAAAAAATCAATTGATAAAGCTGGACTGCTGCAATTAATTAATGATAATATACATATTAGAGGACAGTACAAGACCTTCAGGCATTGTTCCATATCAGAAACCCCTTCAGTAGGAAATCATGCTGAGAATACTCCCTTAGACCATGTGAACAAAAGCTGGCAGTGAGTGTCCCGGTACAAGGACAGACCTGTTGCTGAACACAGATTAATCCTCTCTCTCGTATCCTCAGGGCCAGAAGATTTAGGTATGTAGGGTAGATGTGTGTTCCAATTGTAAATTTGTATAATGGGAAAAAGAACTACTAAAACATTAGTTTGTTGAGCTTTAAGACACTATTTAGTCTATTACTTGTATGGAAAAAAATAGCTAAATCAAATATAATGACTATATTGCTTACAAAAAGATACACTGCTTGTATTGGGATGTCTTCTAGTAATTATACAGATACATACAGACTACTAGATTTTTTTCATCACACACTAAATTCGTCTTTTTGGGAGGAGGGCTCACCAACATATCCTTGAACCTGGGCCCACAGGTACTTTGCTACACCACTGATTATATCATAAAAAATTATAATATTTATATATATATATATTCATTCACTGATACTATATCAAAATGTTACATTAAAGTTTAAAAAATGCGTAGACGAAATAGATCTAGATCCATTTTATTACTTAGAAACCAACAATGAAAGGGCTGGGTAAGACACATTTGGCATACAATGTGTAAGTACTGTAAGAGTAGATCTGATTTATCCTTGACTATCAGATGTGTTTTTTGTTCACTAAACAACTCAAGCCTATTACGCACAAGGAAAAACACATGGCAGTCTTTTCATCTTTTATAACAACTAGTCGACATATCGACTACACACTAGACTAGGCCTAGAGCTATCTGACCAATTCAATACACACTGGTCTGCTGTCCAAAATTTAGTGTTCTACTCAGGTTCAAGCGTGTTTACTTTTGGGTCGAGAGGAAGGGGGGATGAAAGTGTCACTTTTTTTTCTAGGATTGGTTACCCGAATGCTAAGAACTGTACTGTACGTGTAGTCTTTGTAGATCAAAAAATCTAGATCTCAGTAAGGCAGATTATAGGCCAACGCTTCGGTACCTTCTATCAAAGGTTTAACTATTTGTTTTAGTTGAAACTATTAAAAAATGTATCTCTAGATTTTCCAGTTATTTATTAAGAAATTATAATTTAGCGCTAATGACTAAATTGAAACCACTAAATATTGACTTAAAACACTTCAGATTCCCACTATAAACTAACTGAAACTAAGCACGGTGCGCGATGTAAACAAACAACCACGTGACTTGGGGGGAATCCGGAACAACCTCATTGGGTTAGAATCGGTTAGAATCATTGGAAAATGAACAAGAAGCACATTACCATTATGATAATACAGCGCACAAGTTTCATATATAAAATAAAAAAATTATAAATATCAAAATAAAGATGTAATGACCACAAAAACAGCGAGTGTTCGAATTCATGTAAAATCCAGATTAAATATACTACTCTATAGATACGCTATATTAATTATTGGTATTAATAATAGTACTACAGTAACTTACGTTTATCGAACAAGTTAAGCTCATTCGCCGACATTTTTTATGTTTGAATTTGTGTATCTCCGTAAAAATTAGACCTAGAAAAAAACTGATTGTATCTGTGAACTCCTCATCCATTTTTCTTAAAAAGTAGACATGTTTTATTCTATTACTACTCATAGTTAAACTTATATTTGATGTTAAAATGGGTAAGGTTGATGATTTCAAAAGCTTAAATTATGGAACACTTTTTTAGCTTTATCTTATCTTATCGAACATATTAAGAACTTATCGAACACACGAGAAGTATGGTGTTTTAAAAGTGTTATAATCTTAAAATTTTGTGAAAAGTATGGTGTTTCAAAAGTGTTATAATCTATATTTTTTTTTTATTTATATCATTTTCTTTTTACGCCATGTCAAGAAAGACAGATTTTTAGTCATTTTCAAATGGTCCACATCGAAGGAATCTATCACTGATCAGCTCTGCTTAGAAACTGACGGTGCTAAGCCCAGTAACGCATTACCATAGTACTTATTTAGGTCTAAGCTATTTTGAGACATAAGGCCATTAATAAATTAAATCCAGATATTATTTATTTGAGGGAGAGCCTAATAAGCTTTGGTAGCCAATAGATAATCCCGCCCTCCCCAAGTCATTGCAGGACACAACAGTTTAATTGGTTGACCTAAAAACGAAACATACGGTACGCGGCCCTACGTAACTAGCCGCCGATCTAGCACGCTCAGTGTATGTAACAGCCCAAAAGTCAGTGCTAGATATTTTTCGATCTGGGCGGGGGGGTGCTGAAAAGCTATGGTAGCTTGCAAGCTGTGTTACCTATAGATGTAGATAAATCCGCCCTCCCTAAACCAGCTGGTTAACCAAAAAAAAAAAACAAAAAAAAAAAAAACGTATTTTAGAGCACGCTTAGTATTTGTCACACACACACACAAACAACATATCTATATATACTACGTATCTATCATGCCTAGTGTTTGTGACCTTATTATCGGCTTGACCGTAGGTACTCGACTGATGGCTCCTCCCCCTTTCCCCTCAACATTGTTCTGACTACAACTTGAACAATGTTTTGGGGCTGTGTTGATGGCCTGGTTTACACCTGTGTGTTACGCTATCACTGACCATTTTTTTTTTGTTGTGTGTTAGTCTGGTGGCTGCGTTTGGATTGAGTCTTGAAATTTACGTTGTTACTTTGCACAGAAAAAGTGTGAATGTTGGAGAGTGGAAGCGCGGGTAAGGGGGTGTAGGCGTAATAGGAGAGTGGTTAAATGCGTTATTGTTATTATTTTGTGTATTTGTGATGTTTCAAAGGAGTGTCTTTGTAGCGCATTATGAGCTTTATCATACTTTATGGCAAATATATATATATATATATAATTTTATAGACTCGGTGCCACACGTCTAGATCGAGAAGCACAACTGACTCTATGTATTTGAAGCTGACGTCAAGCACATCAAGCACATGCGCTAGGTATTGGTATTTATAACACATAATTCAGAAGTTAATAGAATGGGGCATCTGAAAAAGAAACAACAACTGAATACATTCCACTCTGTTTCTCCTTGTGGTTTGTCATAGATGCCATTAGCATCAAGCTATAATATATAATATATGTGTCATTAAATCAAGCTTTTAAAATGGGTACAATTAGTGCATATCGATGTAAATCTATTTACTTAAAAAAATATAGCACATTTACGGCAAACCACAAATAGCTGATACAAATTGTAACATATGATTAATTTATATCTGTACTTTGCATTACATTATTTTAAAAAATAACAATTAAAAAATATATAATTTAAATATTTTGTCTTCTTTGGGTTATATCCCTTTGATGTTTATTTTTAACATTAAAATGGCGTTCGATATCTTACGAAGCTGAGATTGCTTATATAAAAACTGCTATTATCGAACACCCCCTTTTTAAACCTCAATTTTCATGGTTAGGTAACAAAGGACACTTTCAAATAAATAGTTGTAAATATTTCTCAGCCTAATTAGAAGCGTATTATATAGTTTTTTTGAGCTGAAGCATCATTAGCATTAAAAAATACCCTTAACCCGAGACTCACTCCACTCTTCCCAAGAGTTCAAAAAATGTGAAATTTTTATACCAATATCACAAAGAGGAGTGGCTCAACCAATGGGCATCAGGAAACACAGGCAGAGCCATGTACAGAGAAATGACTACGCCTAACAAACTGGACAGTATTAACTTCCTCCCCCGCAAAGAACAATCTACAATCTTCCAACTAAGAACAGGACACACACCACTATTAAATTACCACCTGAACAAAATAAACTCCACACAACTACCCCTTTGCAGACACTGCACCCACCCCTCTGAAACCGTAAACCATATCCTCTTTGAATGCCCCTCCCTAATCCACCTTAGGCAGACCCTACTTCCACTACAGCCCAACATAACCAACACCCTGTACGGCAGTGCTGAACAACTGAAGAAAACAGCACACTTTTTTTCCTTGGCACAGTCTGCAAAAGAGCTCACAGCTCAGCAGCAATAAAGCTGGCTAGAAGAAGAAGAAGAAGAATACCAATATTACCAATGCACTTTGAATATAAGTAAAAAAAATGATCCTCGTGTGAAAATGAAACTAATTATAACTTAACTATCAAGAAATGGACGATGCACAATAAGAATGGACTAGTTTCTTTATAATCATCGAAATAAAGGTGAATTTTTAAAAATACAATGGGGTGTTCGATAAGTACCTTAAAACGAAGGTGTTCGATAGATGTAAGTTACTCTAGTACTTATAGTAGATTCTTATATTAGGCACACCGTATTCGGGAACTATGTCAAATTTTTATTTTATTTTTTTATTTGGTGACGGTTTAACTTACAAAAAAACTGAAAGCAGATTCTTATTCTGCAACTAAAGGACTATAAAAATAGCTGTGTTTCTTTGAATTACCACTCATAGTCAAGATTTTATTTTAAAATAAATCAGGTCACTTCATGCTCCTATAATAAACGCAGTTTTTGTGCTTTCTCCTTCAGCACACATCGAGCACCGTTAAGAAACACCACTATGTTATTGCTAATAAATTATATCTGTGTTAATTAAAAATTATTTAGATTGTATTAAAAGAAGTAGATTCACTTCTGCAATATGTATTTATAGTATATTGTCTCTCTATATATGCCTACCTATATAATCTATGTGTAGAAACAGACAAATAAATCTCTATAAATCATAGATCTATAAATTAATTATTATAATTTAATAAACATGATATTTTCAACTAGGCTACATGTATTCTCTGTCTCTTTCTTTTAATTCCCATCCAAGGACCCTCTTCTTTTCATATTTTGGATGTTCGTTTTGTTACACCTTAACATCCCCTCCCTCCCATAGATGCTTATAATTCTTTTCATGACTCTCTCCCCCTTCCCTCCACTGCCTGTATGATAGGTTGTGACACTACACGCTTAGTGTATACCTCTCCTCACCACCAGCGCTCGCCTGGCGTGATCACCTGCAGTGGGCATGGTCTCTGGCTTCAAATTAGCAGCCCGCACTTTTTCTTTCATTCATAAATTATATATTCTAGATTTCTCGATCTAGGTCACATTTATTTATTGAAAAAAATCATAGATTTATTAATCCCAATAATATTTCTTATTACGATTTTGCCTTGTGCACTATAGGAGAATGTGTTTAATTCATTATTATTCATTGAAACACCTCCTTTTTTAATTTTATTTAACAGCTAACAGTATGAATGTGATTGGAATGTCTTTCTAAAGATGTTTGGAAGCTTATTTTGATAGATCCACCAGCCTACGATCAAACAGGCTCATAATATAGCCTTCATCCCTTATATGGGTATGAATTGCCGGGGGAGGTTTAAACAATAGCTTTACATACTTGGTTACCGAGAATCTAAAAAACTGCCATCTGCTTTGGAAAAGCGGGACAAAAATACAGGAACTTAACCTAAAATTGGACATGCACTGTCCCGAAACATCGTTTTTAGCTCCAAACATAAAAACAAATTAATTATAAACAAAAAAAGCGACGTGTTTCTTAAAGGAGATTTTGATGAGCTGTGCCTAATATAAGAAGCTACTATATATAGTAGATGAAGTAGATCTTCATCAAATCAAGCTTACATACTGATACTAACATAAGATCTAATCATCTAAATCTAGATCTATATATGTTTTCTTGCTTACCTCTAAATGAACGTGTACCATCTCTTCTGGTTACCACTGAAAAGTTATCATTTTTTCTGTTGTAGCTCATTGTGAATGATAGTAAGTTTAAGTAACCTATCTAGATCTAGAACTAAGATGTCTGTAAACATACGTAAACAGTGTGTATGTGTGTGTGTGTAATGTACGCCAATGTTGCCAGGTTTTGAGGGGCAAAAACAAAAAAGTATAATTTGGTTTTCAAAAAGAAACGGGAAAAAAATATTTAGGAAAAAAAATCGATTGAGCTCCTCAGTCACCAAGATTCGGGATTTCCTCTCCCCCCCCCCCGGCAAGATATCAATAAATAAGTAAATAAATATAAATATAGTTATATATATATAATAAGGCTTGCAGTAGTGCAGTATTTACCATGACTGCGCAGCCCCAGCTGTGACCTACATATTTTGTCACAACCAGGGCAAGCATAACCATTGTCCGCAAGTGGTCGATTTATATAATATATATATCTTGGGCATAGACAAAAAAAAAAGTCATGTGTGTGTGTGTGCGTACATAATTAATCCCTTCATTCTTTCGGAAGAAGTTTATTGTACCCTAGAATAGGTTCTTCCTGGACTTATTAGAAAAATTGTAGTCTCCACACCATTGCCAGTAAGGGGGTCTGGGGGAGCGCGGGGAGCCGCCGCCAAGCACTATTTCCGGTATTAAAAGCCAACAAAATGCATATTCTGAGGTATCTACAGAGCATTATCCTGCTATTAAAAAGTTTTATTTCAAAAACCTAATGTGCTATTCTTAATGACTCAGATCCTCTCGCGTCGTTCGGCGCATTGGGCTGCAAGCTGCTTCCACAAAAATCTGTCAGTGGCAATGTCTGAAGCCTCAAGTTGTTCTAGGATGTCCCTGTTTGCGCTTTCCTCGTAAGGCCTCCATGTCATTGCAACTCTTCTTATGCGTAATTCATTTTGTCGGAGAACATGCCCCGCAAACCTCATGCGACGCTCTGTCACAACATTACTAAGGGGTCGACTCCCAGTTTGGCATAGGATCTTCTTGATTGAGACCCGATCTCTATAACTGACTCTTAAAATCCGTCTTAGCCATCTTTGTTCAGCCACATTTAGACGTTTTCAATTTCGTCAGATGAATATTCACTGCACTTTATTAATGGAGCCCAGCCACTGGTAGAAATTTGTAACCTCTATGGCTACGCGCTTGGAAGCAGGTGACTTTAAATTGCTTTAGATTTTATATCAAAAAAGGAAGTTTTATTGTCAAATCATTTGTGGAGGGGGGTTAAACTAAAAAATCTGGGGAGTTTTTTTTTTTTTTTTTAAATTTAAAACCCCAATAGCTACGGTCATAGAATTTGGTGACTGTAGTTTGCTTTAGAATAAAATTGAAGAGAGAGGTTTTCAACATCAAAACTCTCTGTGTGGGGGTATTTAAACTCAAAACCTTCAGGAGGGGTTTAAAACTTTTTTAAAAGCCCACTGGAGGAGGGGGTTTAAACTCAAAAACCCCCTTGGATTGGCGACGCTCATAGATTTTTGAGTGTGTAATTTGCTTTTTTTTTTTTTATTGAAGAGGTATTTTTTTAGCTTCACACCCCGACCGAGGGGGGTTTAAGCTCAAAACTCCTATGGCTACGATCATAGCATTTTGAGTGTGTAATTTTCTTTTTTTTTTATATTCAAGAGGTAGGGGGGTTTAAGCTCAAAACCCCTTTGGCTACGATCATATCATTTTGAGGAGGTATTTTTTAGCTTCAAACCTCGCTGGAGGGGGGGGGGGTTAAGCTCAAACCCAACCCCCCTACGGCTACGATCATAGCATTTTGAGTGTATAATTTTCTTTTTTTTTTTTTTTGTATATAGAATATAGAATAGAATTTTATGTGTAATTTGCTTTTTTTTTTTTAACTTCGAACCCGCTGAAGTGGAAGGGGGTTTAAGCTCAAACCCCCCCCCCCCCCTATGGCTACGAACATAGCATTTTGAATGTGTAATTATTTTCTTTTTTTTATATTGAAGAGGTAATTTTTTAGCTTCAAACCCCGCTGTAGAGAGGTTTAAGCTCAAAATCCCCTCTGGCTATGATCACAGCATTTTGAGAGTGCTTTATTTTATGTTGAAGGGATTTTTTTTAGCTTCAAACCCCGCTAAAGGGGGGTTTTAAGTTTAAGGCTACGCTTATAGAATTTTGAGTATGTAATTTGCTTTTTTATATTGAAGAGGTAGTGTTTAGCTATAAACTCTGCTGGAGGGGATTTTAAACACAAACCCCTCTTGGCTACACTCATAGAATCTGGTGACTGATGTATGGATAGTCTTATATTGAAGAGGGGTTTTATTGTAAATTTCGGAGGGGGGTTTTAAATCAAAATTTTCCTTAGCTATGCTCTTGGAAATTGGGGATTCTCGTTTGCATTCTTTTTTTTTTTGGTTTTGTTTTATAGAAGAGGGGGGTTTGAAACCCCCCTAGTAGGGGGTTTTAAACTCAAAACCCTCTTGACTGCGCAGGGGCATGTGATGGTTTAGTATTAAAATCTTACCTAAAATAAATAGAATAAAAGAAAACAAGGTTACAAAGACAGCTTGTGTGGAAACACAAACTCGAAATCAGCCCCCTAAGTGGCCCACCCTGGCAGGAAAAAAAGCAGGTTTCAATATTTTCAGAAGAATATCGGTATTAAATTCTATCAGAAGTGGTCCACCCAGGCAGGTAAAAAGGCAGGTTTCAATATTTTCAGAAAGAATATCATAATGAAATTCTATCAAAGGCAAATGACAGAGAAGAATGGAGAAAGAAGGCTGACAGATCCTGTGTGGCTCCCCAAAGGTCCAGCAGACCAAGGGATAGGTGAACGTGAATGTGAAGTTAGATGTGAACCTGGCCTAACTGATGTCTTATAATGAGTATCTAATTGGTCTAATTGTTTTGTAAAGTGTCAATCTCTTATTCAAAGACCCCCTCCCCCTAGGGCTCAACGTTTAAAACCCCCTCCAGATGGTTTTGAGTTTAACCCCCCCCCCTCCCAAGATAGTTTTGTTTTAAAAACCCTCTCTTCATAATTATTCTAAAGCAAACAACAGTCACCGAATTCTACGAAGGGGTTTTGAGTTAGTTAAAAAAAAAAAAACTTCAGAAATTTTGTAGTTTAACCCCTCACCTCCAACGGATGGTTTTAACGATAAAACTACCTTTTCGATATAAAATCTAAAGCAAAGTAGTCACCATATTCCATAAGCGTAGCGAAAGAGAAGATACACGTTTCTACCAGCCTCTGGGCTCTATTAATAAGGTGCAGTGAATAGTAGATTTTGTTGTGAGCTTGCGCTCCCAGAGCTAGTTTTATATGCAATTTTAGCTATTTTTTAAATGCATTTTTGTGGTATAGGTTAGAGCTATTTTTATATATTTTATTTTTATAGGTCAGTGTCAGATTTTATAATTGTACTTCCGCATATTTATATAGGTTAGTGCGGGATAGTATACAAGGGATGTACTACATGCTGTCTTAAAACAGTTGAGTGTACATTTGACCAGTGGTCAGTACCATATCTGTCTGTGTGACAGCTGAAGATCTTTGTGGTCTGTCGTCTAATTATATTGTTGTAACTCTCTAAGGCAGGGATTCAACGAAAGACAGGTCGGCAACAGTAAACGATGTATTTATTTATTATAACTAGTATAAGCATCAACAATGGTAATAGTTACTAGTTAGACTTGGACGTCTGCTATAAAGTCACAGGGAGTAATATGTCTTAAGTTCTAAGAGTCCTACTTCATGCCAGAACACAGAACAGACCACCGACACACTTCCCAGTGTCGCTCCAGGTCTCACACACAGTTTCCTAGTATCACACAGGACAGCACTCAGCACCAGACTGTTCAAACTCCCATGACTTTTAGCCGGCTCACAACAGTCCTTCTTCCTGTCTCTATATGTCTTTCACTAGTCGTGTTCAGTAGTGCTCAGATGCGCACCATTAGTGTAGCGCGGGAGCGGGGTTACAACAATATTTTTTATTCCTGTACCTGGGACGGCCTGTAAGTTTGTAACTATTTTTTTTTTTTTACTAGATCTATGTCACACTATGTGTAAGGTAGTTATTTTATTTTCTACTTGGACTATTTGTCATAATAGTTGGCAACATGCTGTATTAAAGATGGCGGCGTCCATCAGTCCTAATAGAATATAATATAGTTTTGCATTTATGTTTTGCAGGCTATTATTACTGCTTTTAGCTGCTGAATATTACTGCTTTTAGCTGCTGCAATTACTCTGCTGAAATAGGTGCTGTTTATAACTGCTGTTGTAGATCTATTCTAATTCTAGGGAATCTAGTGTTATTTTGTTTCTGCTATTGTCAATAGTATTGATAGATCTATATAGTAACTAGATCTAGTTTGTTTTGTTATTGTTTCTGTAGATCTATTCTAATTCTAGGGAAGCTAATGTTATTTTGTTTCTGTAGTGACTAGTGTAGTGTTGCCTAAGTGGCTTAGTTATAGTCTGTTTCTTGCTTTAGCTAGTTAGTAATTAGTTTAGTCTAGTTAGTAAGGTACTAAGAGTAAGGTGTTATTGTTTTAGTGTTAGAGTTATGGGTTGGTTATAGTAGTAGAATATTGTAGGTCTAGACTAGTTTATTGTAGTGTGTTTATTGTAAATCTAGGTCTAGTGTAGTAGTTTTAGTGATTTAGTTAGATAGTTGTTTTGATCAGTTTGTGTTAGATAGTTGGTTTGGTTAGTTTGTTGGTGTTTGTAGTGGTGTAGATTTAGAGGGTTTTAGTTAGTTGATGGGTTCAGTAGTAGTGATTAGTCAAGTTAGTGAGGCAACTCAACGAGGACATAGACGTTTATTTACATAGAGACATGACAAACACAAAGGGCATCTGCCTTGAGCACAGCATCTCCATATTGGCTCTCTACTTGGGCGGAAATCGTTAGTCTCCTAATGTCAACATCCGACTTGCTTAGTCATAGATAGTGCGCACCTTCTTTCTGCACTATCTTGGATGGCGGTGCGCATGGCAAAGTCATAACAATACATTTTTATTTTAAATACCGGAAATATTGCTTGGCGGAGCGGAGAGGGCTCCGCCCCAAACCACGTTGGGGGAGCGCTGGGAGCTCCCCCAAGACCACCTAGCTGGCAAAGGCAGCGTGTCTACAATCTTTTCACTAACTCCAGGAATAACGTATTCTAGGGTACAATAAACGTCTTCTAAAAGGAATATATTTATGTATTGCTAACACTCCAAATGCAAAGGTCCCTCATCTTCGGTATCAAGCTTCATTCGCCTTCCTTGACCACCACCAGGGCTTCTATCTCTAGTTTCGGCGGAGGACCAATCGTCAGTTGGGTTCAGACATTGTCGATGATTTTCGACTTGCATTTATGTCCATCAACAGCTGCACTAGGCTTCATCGAATTCTTCTGGCCACCAACAGAACTTATCTTTCTAGTTTTTTGCAGCTGGACAAACGTCTTTGGGTGCAGACCTTTCTGGTATATCTCATCTTGAAAATATCTCTGAACTGCTTCCGCATGTTGCGATGGCTATTCATGATTATCACTGGTCATGGCACGCCAGTAGCTTTTATGATGCAGATGTACTTTGACGTCTTCATCAGGTTTGTACTCGTTGAGGTAATTGCAGCAATCAACAAATTTCTTGTCATGGGTGATGTTCTTGTACGGCTTGCTATTAAAGTCGCATATTCACCAGCAGGGCCCTTGTAGTCAGTGGCGTTGCTTGGGTGAGGGGGGAGAATGTGAAAATCCTCGGGCCCCAATTTAAGGGGGCCCCCAAAAGAGAGTTCCAAATTTGTTATACATTATATAAAACATTACGCAAAATGCAGGGGCCCCCAAAAAGATCAAGCCCCAGGGCCAGTGGCGTAGCTAGGGTGGGGGGAGGAGGGGGACTATTTGAAGACACCCCCCCCGGCCTCCACTTGACGGGCCCCCAAAATGAGTGTGTGAGCAGGTCAGGAGGCGCTGAGTGGAGGCCTTTTCTCTGCTCAACATTACATTTTATACAGTAGGCAGATGTTAGCGCTACTGGGTAAGCTCAGTCTGTGACATCTCAGTCTACGACCAAGAGGCTAGAGTCGCCTAAGTAACCAGACATACTAACCTAAACTAAATGCAAACAAGATAACGAAACTTTAGTTTAGGATAAATAAACAAAACGAAACTTTATTAACATACAAAAAAATAAATCAATAATAAAATATAATATATATACACACTAACCACTACAACTGAACCCAGCAACTAACTAAAACCCTCTAAATCTACGCCACTACAAACTAACCAAACCAAATATCTAACACAAACTGATCAAACCAACTATCTAACTCAATCACTACAACTACTACACTAGACCTAGATCTACACTAACACTAAGACAAGAACACCTTAGTACCTTACTATTCACTAAGAACAGACTAAGCCACTAGATCTAAGCCGACTACGGCAACACAACAAAATCAAAATAACACTAGATTTAGATTCCCTAGATCTACAAAAGCAATAACAATAGCAGTAATAAATGCAGCAGAGTAATAGCAGCTTAAAGCAGCAATAACACAACAGTTATATTCAGCAGCATGTATTTCAGCAGTAATAATAGCAGGCCGTCCCAGGTACAGAATAATAAAATAATTACAAAGGACAGAATAATAAAATAATTACGACAGACCACAAAGATCTTCAGCTGTCACCCAAGACAGAGATACTGTATTGACCACTGGTCAACTGTACACTCAACTGTTTTAAGACAGCATGTAGTGCATCACTTTTTATACTATCCCGCACTAACCTATATAAAAATATGCGGGAGTACAATTATAAAATCTGACACTAACCTATAAAAATAAAATATATAAAAAATAGATCTAACCTATACAACAAAAATACATATAAAAATAGCTCTGGGCGCGCAAGGTCACAAGTGTCCGAAATTTGTTTTTAAATAAATTAAATATTACGTCACTGCCATGTAATCTTGCTTTTATATATGTTAGTGACCCTGTTGCATGTATTTCTCACAGATTATTAACTCTTTCCCATAGACATAAATAAATATAGACTGGCCGAAGGAAGTAACTTCATGTAACTTGAAAACATGTATATCTATTCTATTCGGATTTCCGTATTATGAAAAATTGCATGATCTTCATTCTTAGAGATTAAACAAAACTACACTGCCTCCTTATTTACAATATATATATATATATATATAGGAAGGGCCCATCAGCGAAATGGAATATAAAGCGAACACCTCCCCGTAATTTTTATCCATTCTTATTTATTTCAAAAGTAACTGCAGAACTAATAAAATGGTATTACAAAGACTCCATGGAAACGTTTTGAGAATGAAATTTTCATACATGTCAACTTTGACCTTCAGCTATGCTTTATTTTATGAGGGAAAACGAAAGTGAATATGTGGGAAATGTAGAAAAATGGAGTCTTTGTAATTCTTTCAATTCAAGTTTGTACAGCAGTTTCAAACGAGCCATAGTAGATCCGATATCACTTCTAACATCAGTTGTAACGTAATCTTCTTATTTGTTACATTGTCATGATGATATGATCGAACCTCGTCACAACTAAAAGAAACCTACTAGAAATTTGTGCTCGTTTATGAGTGCATAAATAACATAAATACTGTTATGACTTTGCCATGCGCACCGCCATCCAAGATAGTGCAGAAAGAAGGTGCGCACTATCAGTGACAAGACAAACGATTTCCGCTCAAGTAGAGAGCCAATATGGAGACGCTATGTTCAAGGCAGATGCCCCTTTGTGTTTGTCATGTCTCCGTGTAAATAAACGTCTATGTCTCGTTGAGTAGCCTCACTTAAGTTATTACAATTGTTGTCAGAAGTGGGATTATAGGCAACTCAACGAGAGGAGGTAGGATTTACAATGGCAGCTTTGAAACAATTAGACCAACTCTCAGTTAAAGAGCTTAGGAAGGAACTTCGTTACCGATATGAGATAATTGGTGGTACTAAGGAGGTGCTTACAGCTCGTCTCCGGCAAGCCTTGATAGATGAAGACGAAAATCCAGATACCTACTTGTTTGAAATTAAACCGGAGATTTATGAGCTCAGTGGCAAGATACAGGAAGAAATTGATGCAATGTGTGAACAAATTAACAGTATGGGGAACAAGGTAGATAAAATGGTGTCTCAAGCGAAAGAAGGAGTAGACTCGTTGGTAAAGGAGCAGTTGCCTGTAGACTCGTTGGTAAAAAAGTTGCGTGGTCAAGACTGTGGCTGCACAAACAGTGGTGACGGAGACGCTGGGGATTGGAGCGCCGTTTGTGTCTGTGTTGTGGGCAAGTCTTGTGGTTGTGACTTTAAAGACGAGAAACGTGACAACGATTGCTGTGATGATCTCAACGAGATGTACCGAATCGAACGGAAAGAGACAAATGAAGAAACTGAAGACTGTTACGTGCTGAAGCGTTTGTTCCTGTTGTACCTGTTACCAGTACCTCAATGAGCCGGACGGAGCAAGACAACGTTGGGTCTGCGTTCAAGCCTGTTGCTATGGACCTTAATAACCTCTGCCTATCTGCCGGTGCTCACGAGAGAAATTCGAAGCTTGACAACTGCATCCAGAAGTTTAGCATGAACTGTACGTGCGGCGCATCACACATAAAATTTAGATGCCAAGAAAACCACCAACAGGGCATATGTACTTCTACCATCATCATCGACATTGGCATAGATGAATGTCAATCAAACCACTATAAATCTGAGCTGTCAAGAGGAAGACATTTTCCACTTGAACCTGAAGAGACCTATCTTCTGGACGTAAGACTGTTGTCTGAGGATGACTGCGGTGCATTGGACTTTGCTTGCAACGTGGCTGCAAGCTAACCTGCAGCTCCCTTGAGAGGCGTCTGTCGGGAAGGTCTGCTGAGACAGCGTGTCCGATCAACGGCTGTGCTGAAGAAAACAGTGCTCGACACTATCTCTTTGTGTGGCAAACGGCCACGTCATCATCGCAACAACAGCCTGGTCAACTGGAGAAAGAGAAAGCGGCACTGGAGGAAAACAATGCGGATCTCTTCGTGGGGAACACGCTCCCTGCCGCCTGTGGCTCCCACTGATCGACCTCCACCTGAACTGTCAAACCTCAGCTGCAGTGTTTCTTTTCGGGACGAAAAGTGCTAAGACGGGGCAATGTCATGACTTTGCCATGCGCACCGCCATCCAAGATAGTGCAGAAAGAAGGTGCGCACTATCAGTAACAAGACAAACGATTTCCGCTCAAGTAGAGAGCCAATATGGAGACGCTATACTCAAGGCAGATGCCCCTTTGTGTTTGTCATGTCTCCGTGTAAATAAACGTCTATGTCTCGTTGAGTTGCCTCACTTAAGTTATTACAATACACTCATAAAATCTCATCAACGTCTTTTTTTTTAAATTTCATTTTAAACAAAAACACTCCTTCAAGAAAAAATTATATTCATTTGTTACTTACATATATATATATATATATATATATATATATATATATATATATATATATATATATATATATATATATATATATATATATATATATATATATATATATATATATAGGCCTAATATGCATTATCATTTATGTAGTTTTTTCACTTAGAGGTCCGTGGGCAAGTTTAGACAATATAATTATAAATTAAGGGGTTTCCAAGTCAAACAAATTTGTGAACCTCTATATTTATACACGCCTTGTTCCGACTTTTTTAAATAAATAAAATAAGCAGCAAAATGTTCTTTCTGTAATAGTAGACTCTAAATCAGTGATTCCCAAAGTGGTCTATATAGACCCCCAGGGGTCTATGAAGACTTCCAAGGGGTCTACGAAATTGAAAAAGTAAATTGGGGGTCTATGAGATGTTCATGGGGGTCTATGACTTTAATTTTCACACCCCATTAATGTAACTATTTCAAACACTTATAAATGATTTGTACCTTAGTTATAAATATTTATTTCATTATTCAAAAGTAAAATAGTTGTATTTAATTAAATACTGTTATGACTTTGTCATGCGCACCGCCATCCAAGATAGTGCAGAAAGAAGGTGCGCACTATCTGTGACTAAACAAGTCGGATGTTGACATTAGGGACTAACGATTTCCGCCCAAGGAGAGAGCCAATATGGAGATGCTGTACTCAAGTCAGATGCCCTTTGTTTTTGTCATGTCTCTATGTAAATAAACGCCTATGTCCTCGTTGAGTTGCCTCACTTAAGTTATTACAATTGGTGTCAGAAGTGGGATTTATAGGCAACTCAACGAGAGGAGGTAAGATTAGATCTCTATGGCATCGTTGAAGCTATTACATCAGCTCTTAATTAAAGAGCTAAGACAAGAGCTTCGAGACCGAGGTTTAAAACCTGTCGGTAGCAGGGAAACGCTCACGGCTCGTCTGCGGCAAGCTCTGATCGATGAAGAGGAAGATCCGGAGACCTATCAATTTGAAATTGAGCCTGGGATTGTTGATGTAATGGGCAAGATCCAAGACTGTGGGGATGCATTTAAGGAACAATTGAACATGATTGGGAATAAGATGAGGAGCATGATGTGTGTAACAACATTTGGATGGTACGATGTGTTGTTATGCCGGGGATTTTACTTGAATTCAATAGTTAACAAAAATGACGATCTAGAATCACAATTGACGATTCTTTGATAAAACAAAACTCTGGAACTTTATTAAATACAACGTAAGTACAGTTTATGTACAAATTACAAATCAATGAGCATGAAACATATTACAAAGGCTTTTCAAACAGAGCTCTTAGAAACGTGACTGTCTACAAGGACATTATTTTATCGACTGACTGTTCTCTCTACTACCGCCAATTCTCTGGCGCTAACTCTTTTCAAAAATGTCTTTGTTTAAATTCAAATCAACCAATAGATTTCAAACATACTAATTACGTCCCTTGGGTAAATCCTGACTTGAATGTCAAGTGTCTAAATTTGAGGATTAAATCCCGAGACTCATGTCGAGGGCTTATATTTCTTTCAAAAGTGAAATGTACAAACAATTCTATAATGTAATCTGTGACAATGTGGAACAAAGTAGATGAAAGTGTGTTGCCAGTAGAAGGCCAAATAGACCAAAGTGATAACATTGTGTCGCAAGCAAAAGGAGGAATAAACTCGTTAGGGAAGGAGCAGTTGCCTGGTCAGGACTTTGGCTGCACAAACAGTGGTGATGGAGGCGCTGGGGATTGGAGCGCTGTCTGTGTCTGTGTTGTGGGAAAGTCTGGCGGGGATGACTTTCATGGCGAGAAACGTGACAACGATTGCTGCGACGATCGCAATGGGATATACAGAATTGAAAGAAAAGAAACAAATGAAGAAACTAGAGAAGTCTGTTATGTGCCTGAAACTTTTGTTCCTGGTATACCTGCAACGGGCTGGACAGATCAAGACAACGTTGGGTCTGCGTCCAAGCTGGCTGCTGTGGACCTTAAAGATCTCTGTTTATCTGTCAGTACCTTTGATGAGAACTCAAGCCATGAAAGCCTCAAGACCGTTTCTGATTCCTTGCCTTTGATGTCGTCGAGTGAAATTGCGAATACGGGCCCCAAGAATGGCCAAGGCAGAAACAACGACTTTGACTTTGGCAGCGGCATAAGAGAGAACTCCATACCTGGCAACTGCATCCAGGCGATTGACTTGAACTGTATATGCGGCGTCCTGCGGGAACAGTGCCCATGCCATGAAACCCAGCTACAAGACCTGAACTTGACAGAAATGTGTACTTCTGCCCACATCAGTGAAAGTGACTTGAACGGTGGTGAATTAATCCCAGCGAAACCTGATGTAGTGGTGGATGAACATTACAAGGATGCTTCATGGACATACCTTACAGATGAAGCTGAGAAAGACTGTGCGCTTAAAAACATGGCTAGCTGTGGGCCTACAACTGTGTCACGACACGTCCATGGAAAAGGTCCGCTGACTCAGCGTCTTACAACAACAACCCTGGAATCTGCAGTGATCGTCACAACCCCCATTTGTGTTACGTGGCTGGCAACCCTGACCTCCACTAACTCTCCATGTGTCAGCTGGCTGGCATCAGCGACTATCGCCATGAGGTCGAAGCAGCGACCACGATATCACCTCAAGCGTAGACTAGCGAACTGGAAGAAGAAGAAGCGACGACCACGGGAAACTGTGCAGATGGCTTTGTGGACAACAGGCACCCTAACGTCTGTGGTTCTCACCGATCGACCTCCACCTGAACTGTCAAAGCTCCACTGCACTGTTTCTTTTCGGGACGAAAAGTGCTAAGACGAGGGCAATGTTATGACTTTGTCATGCGCACCGCCATCCAAGATAGTGCAGAAAGAAGGTGCGCACTATCTGTGACTAAACAAGTCGGATGTTGACATTAGGGACTAACGATTTCCGCCCAAGGAGAGAGCCAATATGGAGATGCTGTACTCAAGCAGATGCCCTTTGTGTTTGTCATGTCTCTATGTAAATAAACGTCTATGTCCTCGTTGAGTTGCCTCACTTAAGTTTTTACAATACTAATCTAAATAGTTAATTTTGTCTACATGTAACTAATATTTAACAAAAAGAAATCTTGATTTTAAAGCGTTGATTATTTATTTCCTTGTTAAATAAGCGGTTGTCTATATGTGAGCAGGTCATGGTGGCGCTACTGAGTGAGGCCTTTTATTTACTGCTGCTCAACATTTGTACATTTATTTTTACAGTAGGCAGGTGGTAGCTCTACTGGGTGGGCCCAATATGTGCACCTCGGTCTGCGACCAAGGGACTAGAGTCGCCTAAGCAACCAGACAGCACAATTAAACTAAACTAAACTAATCTAGCTAACTAAAAGAACAAAGTAAACTAAATTTATAAAAGGAACTTTACTTTATATACTATACTTTATTTACATGAAACCAAAACAACAGTAATAAAAATATATGTGAGTACGAAAATGGAAATAAACTTAGAAATAAGCAAAAACTAAATATACACACTACTAAACAACTAATCAACCCTACCGAACCGAATTTAACAAATAAAGCAGCTATTTGGGAGAACTATAGCCGTAAGCTACTACACAGAAATAATGACAGCTGTACAGCAGCAATAAAACAACAGCTATAAGTACTACGGCAGCTATGGCAGCAGTAAAAGCAGTTAGGCAGTACTACCGCACAGTTAGGCAGTAGAAATAACGACAGTAGCAATAACGACAGGAATTATAGCAGGCGGTCCCAGCTGAAATTTACACTACAATTAAATAACTATAACGGCACCACTGTCAGCACTGACCACTGGTCAAGACAAAAGAGAGCTCAACGTGGTTCCGGAGCTAGCTATAACTGGTCAGCGCGAACATATCGGAGAGCATGATGTCACGCTAATTACCTAAAACTAAACTGGACTACTAATTTCCCTAATTTGTACCTAGCCGTACGCTATAATAAAATCTAGCTAATTACTAAAGACACGGACTACACAACATTATATACCAAATTAAACAGCATTAAAAAGAGAATCTTAAAAATTAAATTTTACAAAAATACAAAAAGGAAGATAAAAAGTTATTTCTATTCTAAACTCATATGGAGGCCCTATACCGTTTACAGACCTGCACATAAACTGAAATTAAAAAAATAACAACCAATCCAACACTAATGTCAAAGTAAAAAATAAGCAGAACTAACCAGGGACAAAAAATAGGAAAGTACATCCACAGCTTTAAGACTAGTTAGCTATTTTAAAAACTACTTTTCCTCTACGAGTAAAACACAAATAACAGAAAAAGACTAAAACTAGCAGAAAGTTATAAATAGCGGAAACTACAAAATACTCAGCACTGAACTATATAAACTAAAAAGACACTAAATTACAAACATCATAGCCCTGGCCTATATAAACTACAAATTAAAATAAAGATAAAAATAGATAAAAATTATATCTAGGAGCGCCAGCTCACATACAATATGAGCCTTTTTATAACCATATGAAATCAATTAAACTGGAGCATTATTTGAGACGATGCCACCCTGATAAAAAGATAAAAGTGAGAAAAAAATGTCAGAATAGACTCACAAAATTTTTCTTCAACATCATATAGAAAAGATGGTGGTTTGTGAGCGTCTTACAAGATCTCTATATCTATAGCCAAATACGAAAAACACTAGATAAAACACTGAAGTAGTTTTAAAAACTGTTTTACACAAACCTTCATCTGATATTATGAAACAAATTTCTTTTAGTAACACTACAGTTTAAGGGCACATCGGTGGGACGAGCATTAAAGCTGCAAACTACCTAATGGTCTTCAGCTCCATATTTTTCCCCAGGGCTGACCCACGAAACCTTTCCCATGTTTGGGTGTATAGCTGCAAAGCAGCAGAGGTTTGAATTCTATTTTCCTTCTGCTAGGTGGGCTGCTAGCCAAGGCTAATGAGTTCCTCCTGCCCGAAGCTTACTGGTTTAGGCGCCAGTAACTCAACTTTGCCTCTTCTCCTGTTAGTGAAAACAGCTCCGCAGGACCAATATTTGAGCCAAATGTGAAAGGTCAAGAAATACCCGAGAAAATGCTCTTTGCGAAAACTTGTACAATAATACATGAGGCAAATTAATTAATTTATACACTGCTGTTAGAAATTAGTTTTAAAAAATTAGTTTATGAATGTGCAAAAATGCAATATAAGTTAAGCAGGGGGTCTACCGAAAATCAGAAAACATGGCAAGGGGTCTACGAGACAAAAAAGTTTGGGAACCACTGCTCTAAATAGTGACGTTACAGTCTATGTGACGTTACTATATATTAATAGTTCTGTTGCATTTTAAAAGAGGTTATACATTTTACTAATCTTGAGTTAGACATTATAAAAACTTGGACACAGTACATTTTAAAAATCAGAAATAATCAAGAATGACAAGAAACACTATCGTAGATCTAATCTAGATCTAAATCTAGAATAATCTAGATCTAGATTCTAGATCGTTAGTTACTAACTGAGTAGATGATAGATCTAGATTTAGGTTTAATTAGAATTCGAATAGACAGGCACTTTTTGTAAATTGGGTAATTTAGACTCAAAATCCCCGTTCCGTTCGTTCATTTGTCTCATTTGACATTTGTTTCTTAAAAATTCTTAGACTACTACTACTACATCTAGTAGTCTACTACTAGATCTACATCTAGACCGTAGTAGGACTAGATTCTAGATCTAGATATCTAGATTAGAGTCTTAAAGGGAAACTCCGATAGTTTTTCAAATTTTAGTTATTGACATATTTAAATTCTGCGTAAAAAGTTGTAATAGTAAACATTATATCATTTTTTATTTAAATGCTCGGAAAATTTTATATTTAATAAATTAGACAGAAAATTCTCCACGCCCCCCAAAAAACGGGGTTCTGCGAGATGTTTTTAGTTTTTAAAAACGTGATGTCACGAAGGTGCTGGCTAAATATAGATCTAGACCTATATAACCGATAAACTCTCTAGTCTAGATCTAGACCTATCGGATCGCATTTATTGTTACGCTTCACAGCTAGATCTAGTCTCCACGTTGATTTATAATCGGTCATTGTTTATAAACCTCTATTTCTACTTGAAGAAAATTAAATATTGTTCTTCAGCTTGTTGCAGTAGTTCCAATCACAAAGATAAAATCAGCAAGTATGCTGATACAGAAATTAGTGTCTCTTTTCATTTGTTTCCAAGAGATGAAGTTTTAAAGGGAAAATTTATTCGCCTGAAGAGCAAATATTTTACAAAGGCATTAGCTAATTCCTGTTTGTGCTCAAACCATTTTGAGAGAAGCTGTTTCAGCAACTTCATTGCTGTGGAAATGGCATTTAAAAAAAAATTGAAGTTAATACCAGGTGCAGTACCAACAATACATTGGATTTCCAGGCCAAAGAATTCAATTAATGATACTACTGAGACATTTTAAACAACTGAAGTTCATAAATATAAATGAAATCAGATTTGTGAGCTAGAAATTTACTACGAATACTAGATCTACTATTAAATTTCTTATTTAATAAGTAGATCTATCGTCTACGAAACTCAATTCCAACTTTTTAACTTTTGACCTTGGGGGTGTGTCTCGCCGGCTGAGCCAGCGTCAAGCTCTCTCATCACTTTTTCCATGTCAACCAATGTTAGGTCGAAACAGCACAAAAAAATCATAATTTTATTACGGTCAAACATACAGTCATAATTTATACACCATTAGAAATTTCTTTTAAAGTATTTTAATGATGTAATAACGAAAATTTTTTTTTATCAAAGATAATTTCTTTTTTGCCTCCCTATCAATGAGTATCTATAGGATTTGAGTGCACCGTCGTGACGTCACACAGAAATTCAGTGAAAATCTGACTGTTTTGGATGCGCAGAAAAATTATGTCACAAAAACATCAATTACTAAGTTATTCTTGCAAATAAAAAAAAAAGAATAATATATTCATTATCTATAAATCAAAACACATATTATATCAAAAATTGTCAAAACCATCGGAGTTACCCTTTAAAGACCAACTGAAGAGGTTTTGGGGTCAATCACAGAAACCGTTTTAATACTTGTTTTCTGTAATATAATGCTTAAAAAAACGTGTATGCAAAATATTTTCTATAACTTTTCAGCCGTTAATGAGATATTAGCGTTTTAATGTGGGTTTTAGGGACACTAAAAAGTCTTAGTCTCGTAGCCATTCGAGATGTCTTTCTCCCTCACTACACTGGTCCGTGACGTCATAGTATGGAAACTAGGTCACGCTACTAAATTTAGAGGTAAGCGAATTAATGTTCGCCGGATTAGCCTAGATCCAATCAAGCGTACTAGTATCGAGTTTTAGTCCACCGTACAACGTGGATCAGTCTACTATACCTCTTGTTACAGTCCACGTGTGGTTTTGTATGACTATGAGTGTAAGCTAATCACAATTAGCAAGCCGGTTTAACTTAGATCCATTCATGCGTACCCAGTATTTGACCACAACACAATGTTTCTGTCCACCATATCGTGCAGTACACCTGCAATTGTTTTTTAATCACCAATTCTTTCAATTACCGGTATTTTTCGTTCTGATAACGATGATAGTAAAATAGATCTATATGCTAGAAACTATGGTTTGCAGAAACAGCTCCTTGACTAATGGAATTCACTTATTCAAATGCCCTTGGAATGATAATGTGTAATTGTGTGTAGAGATGGGGTGGGGAGAAACAAGTCAAAGCTTGATAGTTACTTGCACACTAAGTACAAATTCAGCTTCCTTAACTTATATGATTTAAAAATTTAAGAGTAATCCCCATATTGGAAGCAGTTAGCTCAATGAAAAGCTGATAGCGATGAAGAGCTCAATTTGTTTTTCCTAATGCTGTTATAAAGCAGAATTGCTAACTAATAGTTCACTTTTATTTTTTCTTATATTAACATATTTTCAAAGTAATAATAATAATAAATATCTTTATTGTCCAAAAAAAAAACAACATTATAACTATTAAGAATATTATCAGAATACTTTAATTTAAATAAGATAATAAGAGCAGAAACAGCTTAGGTAATATATTTGATCAGTTAGGTTCAAGCTATTAAATATTTCAAGTTCTAATATTAAATTATTTATCTGGCTAAATAACTTTTGGGTGCTAAATTTTCTTTAAAATATCTTTGTAAACAGTGTCTTACTGGAAATATTTACATTTCATTAACTAATTTATAAATATAAACAAACTATGCATTCCGCATTTATAATAATTTAATTTTTTTTCGTCGTCTGCGTCTGTCTTTAGCAAGCTCGTCAGAGCTTTTCAGTTGTTTCTTTCAAATGCAATCTGCTTTCCTATATGCCATAGAAACCACTGGTTTGTCTGTATAATGAATTAGATATGACAAAATATACAAGTTGCAACTGGGTTCGTGTGACCAAGAGAAATGCTGCATTCATCCTTAATCTTCGGAATCGAAGATAATGCCTTATAACTTTATGTTTGCATTAAATATAAAGGGCATGTCCCACAAAGTTGAAATTTATCCAAAAGAATAATTTTTTCACTTTTGAGTATTTATCAAGAAAATGTAACAAATTTGTTAATTCTAAAAATATAAGACTACGTTAGCTTAAAACAAACCAACTGAAAATATGATAATAGTAATAATAATCTTTATTGTCCTTGTATAAGACTTATTTATTAAAGATTATTGTCATAACCATATAAAACTGACAGGATTTCTTCTAAGCCATTGAGTGTCATAGCATCAGCTTTTAGATTCATAAGTAAAAGATGCTCAACAGTCTTATAAAATAACAGTCCAGCTGGCATAACACACAATCAGGCAGCCATCCACTGTTGGACGCGTCAGATCATCTTTTAGCCAATGTCAGGTTTCTACAATAAAATAAAATAAAATATATTTATATATATATTTAGTAATAGATACATAAATGAAAAATTAAGTAATATTAAATGAATATTGGTGGGAAGCGTGGTCGAGAGGCTAAGTGCGCTTGAACTTGGCTACCTAGAAGGGGGCTCAAGGTTCGACACCGGACTCGGGCGGAGTTGCGTTTACTGAGCGCCTAAAGGCAGCACGGAAAACCAACTCCTAGATACCCCCTCCCCTCCACTGGTCCACAAATGAGATTGGACCAAAGCGCTCTGAGCATGTTATAAGCATGAAAGTAGCGCTATATAAAAGCTATAATAATAGTAAATAATATGAACATTAATATCAGCCTAGAGGAATCTAGTGCTACTTTACTAGAATATAACTAGATTATATACTATAAAGGTCTATAGTAGATCTATCTTAATTCTTATAATTCTTGGAGTCTAATGATGAAAGAGTTTAGTAAGTCTAGATTTTATTATTATTATTTTTTATAGACCAACTAAAGTAACTAAAGATTTAGACAGAACCTTCCCCAGGACATAGAATCTATATATTAATATTACAGACCACTAGTGAAGTGACCTAGCCCTATGGCCTAGGCTAGTCACTATATAAGTCATAAGACTATATTTTTATATTCCTATATTATTGTTTTTTGTATTTATTTTTATAGTAATTTATTTATACTAAATTAGATTTAGATCTACGACTAGATTTAGATCTACATCTAAACTAAGACTAGTAAAAAAAAATATATGTAGCTAAAAATCTATTATTAGATATCTAAATCCATATCTAGTTACAATCTAGTAATAAGACTAAATTGTCTACGTTAAGTTGGTCTTAATAACAAAAAACAAGATCTAGAATCCTCTAGGCGGTCTAGCTAGATCTAGTGTCTTGAGCTCGACATTTTTCCGTGATTTCCATACTATAACGTCACTTCCGCTTTCGGCCATGACAGAGCCATTTCTAATCTCGTTAATTTTTTTACACTTTCAAATGACTTTTTCTAGTATAAATATGTATTTCTTTTAACTCAAATTTTTAGGAACTATATTTGATACCATCTACTATCATAATCAATAGTTATCTCAATTTCGATATAAACCTCTTCAGTTGGTCTTTAAGTTTCTACTTCATTAGACGAGTAATTTAGTCAGTTTATAAACTTTAGGATTCTAGAATAATTCAATAAATAATAATTTTTATTTAATTTATAATTAGCTATGCCTATGCCTATGCTATGACATTATGATGCAGCTATGTAATAAAATATTATAATATAGTCAATATAGAAACTATAGACTCTGTCTAGTCTAAAAGTTCAGAGCTACTGCCAGTACTGCATGAGTTACCCCCGCCCTATGAATATGAACATGTCATAGCTGATTAGGCCAATTAGGGCTGATTAGGCTGATATTGAGTTAAAATAGTCTAGATTCTAGCTAGATTTAATAATCTATACTATATATTTATATAATATATATGATAATATCCCAAGGAATGGTAAACCTAAATGTTGATACTTTTTGGGACCAACAGCTTTTCTACCAGAGCCTACTCCTGATTTTTCCCCGTCCCCATGATGATGGTCATGCATGGTTGACTCTCAAAATGAGTCAAAGCCTTTCCTATGGAGGGAGGGTGGCACAAACTTGATCTAGCTAAAATTAGAATCAAATGGAAGGGTAAAAAATCATCACGGCCCTCAGACATGTATACCAAATTTTTATAAATCAAACAAGAACATAAAAATAAAGTGCTATTTAACCTTAAAGTCCAATATTAGGATATGCATCATCTGTTTTGGATCTCTCAACTCAAGAAACAATTAAGAAACTACAACAAATGCAAAATAGAGAAGTAAGATTTATAAAAAATGAATTCAAATTTGATTCTAATTTTAGAGTAACACCATTAGTAAAATCACTAGAAACACTTTAGGACAGCAGAATAAAAAAGTAAAGTAGCTTTAATACATAAAACACTGAACGATAATTTCCAAATAGAAAAACAAAACCTATTAAATAATGTAGTGGTGTAGCTAGGGTATTTGATGCTCTAAGCGGCAGTTCCTCGTAATGCCCACCACCCAAAAAAAAAAACGTTTTAAAACATTGAATACCGTATTGAAATAAAGTGTATTCATTATTTAGGCATTGCTATTTCGCAAAGAATCTCTGGCCGGCAAACTATCGATAATTTTATTGAAATAAGTTTTTTTCCACTAGGTCTTGTTCAATAGGCGAAATGGCCAGATTAGTGAGTCGTAAATTTGTCATTTTGATCGTAAGTATAACTTCATCAAAGTTAGTTTTGAAAAGCTTCGCTGGCATGTAGCCATACTTACCACAATAGTAAAAAAAATATGCGAATCAAGATAGCAATATTCAGGGACTGACATTTTTTAAATATAAAACTAAAGCTCAATAGCTTCTTGTTTTGAAAGTTCAGAGACTTCTGGAGAAACTGTGACAATTAGCCTACCTGAAGCCCCCAGACAAAATTAGTTTTTGTCTGTTACTAAGAGAACCATCGAGATTGATTTCCATCTGAGGATTCAACAAAGGCGACTAAAATTCATATTTATCATGACGTTGTTATTATGGAGTTATTATTTCATGAACAATACGGTCCAAGGAAGGTATTTCCATCAGTAGAAATTCTATCTTCATCTTTTTTTAGCCTGGCAATTTTTTCTTGTGGCCAATACGTCTTTGATGTTCTGCATGACAATGTACCATAAAATTTTGATCCAGATTTTAAATGTTATTTGTACCTTGGAAAATAATCGAGAAATATTTAACTTTTAAAACTTTCTGTATGTGATTTAGTTTTGGTTTTCGTGATCAGTTATATTACAATACAATACAATTTGTTTTTATTTTGTTGGGACATGTACGTATTTAGTGTCTCAGGAATGGATCATACTTGGATAGTAATTTCCAGTGCTTTTTTTGTTTAAAAAAAAAAAAAAAGCCGGTACTCAGTGATGGATTGCCTAACTTTTAACTACTAATAAATCAATAATAAATGTTAAAATACAAAGAAAAGTAATAATTTTTTCCCCACATGGAAAAAGGTGCCGGTATGCCATACCGGTGCGTATCATCACAAAAAAAAAAGCACTTGTAATTTCCCTCCAAGATATTTCTTTGATTTCGTACTGCAAATTCTTCTTCAACTCGTTCGTGATGCCCACGGAGTGCCAGATTCTGCTTTAAGAGAAAACTCAAAAAATGCATGATGTCCTAGATTCTCTACAGATAATCTCTCACAGACAAATTTCGCAAGTTCCCTCCAAGCAAGTGATGTGTCGCTGAGAGGCTAAACCCACCTTACAAGGGGGCTTGTGTTCAAATCCCGACTCTAGCAGGATTGTGTTTACTGAGCGGTTGGAAAACCTTCTCCAAGATACACCCTCCCCCACTGGTCCACAAAAGAGATTGGATCATTACTAATTAAAAAAAAACACCATTATAAATGTGTCCGTAACCAGTGAAATGAACAATAAAGTAACAACATGTAAGGCTTCAAAAAAAAATGTAAAAGTGCGTTGCCTTCAGAGATTTAAACAAATCTTGTAAAATCTAATTCAAGCTGGTCTACAGCTTACATTTAATTTCATTTAAGAAAGAATGTAAGACAGAACAAACTACCAAAACCAATCAATGTCTTTGTTTTTTTTTTATGTCATTACAATGTGTAGTTTTACTGAGAAAGTTTGTCCTCAGTTTGATGCCCCCTTGTGGCCTGCAACACCTGCACATAGCTAGCTACGCCACTGTATTAATGAAATACTCAGAAAGACACAAAGAGAGGCACATTTCTTATTCCTTAGTAGTCCATACACTAGAACGAATTCGTACAAGTGCTTCTATTTTCCTAGTGTCATTAGAGAATGGAATGGGTTGCCTGAATCAGTTAGGAAAACCAACGACTTATCAGAGTTTGCCATTGATTAACATGCTTGACTAGATTGAGACATGAAATGCATAGAACGTAATTATCTTCTTTTTTGAAGTAACATCTCTAATCTGTAAGATAAGAAAAGAAGATTTATATATATATATACCGGTATAAGTAAGTCCAAATCACACTGTCTGTTGGTGGTGACATTTTTTTCTTCCTCTGTACATTAATAAACCTATAGGCTTTCATATTTGTGAGAACCAGAAATATGCAGAATTGGCTGAACAAATAGCCCAAGTATTATAAAATCACCAAATTCATTAAATCAAATGCAAGGCCAGGGCTATGGTGGTGCATCTGAGTGAACAGTGTGATCAGGCAAACAAAAGCAGACACACTAGATGTTAACTGTGCTAACCATAACTTTAACTTGGTCTTGAATGATTCCGTCACCTGTGGTAAAAAAAAAGTGTACATGTTTTATGCTCACTCTGTGGCATTTTACATCTCTATAGATTATTTTTTCCCTTTGCAAATTCTTGTGTGACTAAAAAGGCCAATCCTAGATACACAGCTGCAGTCACAGGTTGGGCATCTATAACCACCAGGTGCTGTTGCACTTTCACTCTTCTTTCTACTTCTATTGTGTATGCCATCTGCAATCCAAGACCCTTCCTTTACGCTTGCTCTCCACTGCCTCTTTTTCCCAATGGTTGTGTTGATTTTGAAAAGCTTCATGTTGCGTTGGCATACATCAGTATACCTTAAAAGTGGACGACCATCAGCTCTCCTGTCTTCTGTTAGATCACCATACAGAATGTCTTGTGGAAGTTGACCTTGTTTGTGGCATTCTGTGAACATGACCAAGCCAGCCAAGGCATCTGCTGCTCCCCAATGGAAGACTGAAAGCTGCAGCACTTAGGGTCAAATTAGAAACATTCAGCACTATTTTTCTGTATACCGATACTTTTGAGTACAAACTGGTAAGTGTAATCAACGTTGTGTCAAAAATATTGGAAAATTAGCTGCAAGATCTACATAAAGCTGTGCATCAACTTGAGAAGATCTTAAATGAAGTAAGTCATTTGAGAAATGACTTTTAGAGTGTAAAAATGAGGCTTCTGAGATATTTCAAACTTGTATTGTTGATCCAGTTTTCACTTCAATGGATTCTTCAGTGAAGAGATAATTCAAAATGCAGAGATATTTGAAGTCGAAATTGTCATTGCCCGACAGATTTTATGGGCATAAAATTTTTTTGTCAACTTGTTTCAGTTGTTATTGCTCAATTTCAAGTAAAACCACTAAGAGTTATATGATGATACCATTCTTCTAGTCTCATCTTACACAGATATTACCTATGAATGTTGTACAGAGATGCAGTCCTTAAAAGAAGCCTACCAAAAAGACAGTTATTCTGTGTATAATAAGAAATTTGCCTTTTTAAAATCATAGACAACTACCTTTTATCATGAAGTTTTCTAAAAATGGCATGGTATTTCTCACTTTGCCTGTGACAGTTTGTTCAGTAGAGCGGTCATTCTCGAAGTTGCTATTGATACAAAACTATTTCAGAAGTTCTATTTCACAAAGTAAGTTGGCTTCACTTGATGTTCTTTCCATTGAGCATGAAACAGCTTAAAGTTTAGGAATAGATGCACTGAATTTGAACTTTGCTAATCAAAAGGCCAGAAAAATGAAATTTTAGTAAATGAGTGTGAGAGCTATCTACTGTTAACTGATTACATAGAACTAGTATGTAGTTTTTGTCAACGTTTAATAAATTGTTTTCGTAATGAAAATTGTGTGGCAGGGGTGGGGGCATGGGGGAGCAGATTTTTAACTAAAAGTGATATTAGAATTCATGGCCAAAAGCATGTGTGTGTGTTTGTTGGGGGGGGGGGGCGTTATAAAGCGGGTTGTTTCAGATGAAGTCTATGTCAGAGAAATGATTGATGCATAGAGTAAAAGAAACAACCAAATTGTTTCCAGAGAGAGAAGTAAGAGCTGGCCATTTCATTTTGAACAGTTACAATGATTGACTGGCTTAAAAAGTATGTTAGGGGATTGTTATAATGTGGCATAATATACAATATAAAGCCTAGGAACAAATCAACTGGAATAGCTTGTGTGTAATGCAAGTTATCTATATGTAAATACTAGCTGATACCCTTGCTAGACTAAGGTTGAAATAGTTTGTATATATGATTATTTTCACTGTAACACTCTTAAACCCATCAATAAAATGTCCACATTACAATGCTTAATATACATTTACATGAGATAAAGCAAAGAAAGTTCAGAATGCTTTACTGAAAGAAACTGGCTACTCAAATATAGATATGTCTTACATTACAGATGTTTGAGACTCCATACGCTTATATAGATAGCAAGGTCTGAAAGGGGAATTTTTTTGTTTACTTACAGTGGTATCTTGCAGTAGTACATGTCGAGTATAGACTATTTAGTCCAAATTTAATAAAAGTTTTAGTTCGTCAAAATGATAGTAAGGCCAAAGATTACTGAGATTTATCAATCTTGAACTTTTTTTCTTTCCCAGATTTAGGGTTGAAATCATTGAAGCTAGTCTCAGTCTAGAAGTCACCTCATTTCAATGCTACTGTAATGTGGATTTTTGGCTATGGGTCACTTATATGGAAGGTGGATTTTCCATATGAAAAAAAATTAACTGGATATGTTCGTGGTTATTGTAGACGTTTCTGGCAAGGCAGTGAAGACCATCGTGGCATACCAGGAAAGGTAAACACTATAACTGAAAACTTATTATTATTTTTTTTAATGAGAGTCATTGATCTACATTGGAATGATTGAGTTTAGTTGAACATTTCTATAGTATATATACTCTAAATAACTTTGGATATAGAATCATTCACACAAAAATCAAATAAGAAAGTGCAGTGAAGGCAGGATATTTAAAGGAAAAAAAAAAGTGGTTTAATGATCAATGTGATAAACACAGTGCTGATTTCTTAAGGGTTGTCAAAACTTCATTACTGTGACTAGTCTAAAGTTTTTGTGATGCCAAACTGAGGAATTGTGCCTACTATTTCTCTTCCACCATCCCCATTTCATTATTTCCCCCTTGAACATGCTTGATAAATATACTTTCTGACTGTCTTGGCTGCTTACAATATACATTAAAGAAAAGTTATCAGCACATCTTAAGGTTTAAGTTTGAAGGGGAGAGGCTGATTATATTTATTGTCAACATTCTCGATCCAACTTTTTATCTATCATCATTATCTTTTACTATATAATTGAGGTGGGGGGGGGGGGGTGTGTGCCTCAAACTTGAGGTCACAGAAGATTGTCCAGAGTGCATAGGACATTTAGTTTGTAGTTTAATTCATTAAGTCTATCAAGCATCAATGTCTAAAATGATCTTTTCACCTCCACAGCCTGGAAGAGTTGCAACTCTAGTTCCATCAGAAAATCTATCAGTAGGTTTGATATAGTGTAGTTTTTTATTCAATACTTTCACATTTTAGCGAAGTATGGAAAATATGTGTTGATTTAAGATTTTACATTTCCAAATAAATATATTTTATAGCAACTCAAAGATTTTAATTGGAAACAATTTGAAATTTCAGTCTGAAGATTTAGTTTGAGATATTTTATTTTCCTGCTCATTAAGTGTTCTATTCAATGAGATCAGTTGAATGATGCTCAACAAAATCAATGGACTTATTTAGACAGTTTTTGGTCTCAAATGATAATGCTTATGTGCTATGAAATGCTATTACGCTTAGGGTCTGCAATGATATTTACTTGCCAATCTCATTATTAAAAATTAGCAAGACCGTTAGATTTGTGTGATAATTAATAGTTCCTTTAACAGAAATGTAATACTTTTTTTCCCTTTTGTCAAGGAAACTGTTTGGGGTGTTGCTTATAAAATTCCAACAGATCAAATATATGAGGTTAAGCAACATCTTGACCATAGAGAGAAAGGAGGCTACATACAGACAGAAGTCACATTTTATCCACGAGAAGAACATGAACCACCTTTTCAACTGACTTTATATATTGGCACAGAAGACAATCCTTACTACCTTGGTCCAGCTCCTCTAAATGAAATGGCCAAACAAATCTTTGAATCAGTTGGCCCAAGTGGACATAACAAGGACTACATTCTAAATTTAGCTACTGCCCTCAGGCACATAGCACCAGAAGCTGAAGATGAACATTTGTTTGCTTTGGAGCAGGAACTCTTACGTCTTGAATTAGATGAAAACACAGACCATTCTTACTCTTGATTTTTGTTCATCTAGACTTCCATAAGTTCTAGAATCAAACATTAAATATGTGAACGCTACACAATTTTAAACATCATTTTCTTTTTGTAAATAAAAAAGAACACTATTGAACTAGACATGTACTATGGCTGTTGTTACAAACCAGAACTTTTTCAATTGAGGTGAACTAAGAACCTTTTTAGTCAACTGTTTATTCAAAGTGTTTTCATTTATAGAATTTGTCTAAATCCTTTGAATATTATGATTTACCACAGTTCTCTTGTGATATTATCAATTTTGACCCGGTGCTGCATATGGAAACTAATGCTCTGTGATGTATACAAGTAAACAATGAAGTAGCTCAGATTTGCTGGTTGTATTTATTGTTATTTGTATGGATCAGTGTGTGAAGTGTCTATCCACCACTCTTTTATCTTTTCTCCTAACATACTAGCTGTCTATCCAACATTGTGGCTAAGTAACACCACTCTTATCTTTTCTTCTAAGGGCATGACATGGCCTTAATTGTACCGATGTGCCAAAAACCCAAAATAATATGTAGCTAGCACTAATTTATAATGTGTACAAACTTTTGACCAGACAGACAGTGAGTTGATATAAGCTTTGTAAAAATAGGAATTATTTCAGATGAAAACTTGGATTCTTTGTCAATTATTTCTTTGCATTTAGCGATTCACTGTGGGTTTTAGTTTAGACCTTTTAAGACTACCAGTGAATCACAGACCTATGAAAAAAAATAAATCTTATCTTATATAATACAGACGTTACTTCAAAAAAGAAGATGATTACGTCCTACGCGTCGTGCATTTAGTCATGCATATTAACCATAATTCTGCCAAGTCACTGGTTTTCCTGGCTAGCTCAGGCAACCCATTCCATGCTCTAATAGCACTAGGGAAGAAGGAGTATTTGTACAAATTTGTCCTAGCATATGGGACGAGGAATGTGCCTTTATCTTTGTGTCTTTCAGAGTATTTTATAAAATTTTGTTTTTGTATTTGAAGATTATGGTTCAGTGTTTTATGTATGATTGCTACTTTACTTTTGAGCCTTCTGTCCTGAAGGCTTTCTAAATTTAGTGATTTTACTAAAGGTGTTACTCTAGTCAAATGTGAATATTCGTTTGTTATGAATCTCACTGCTCTATTTTGTGTCTGTTCCAGTTTCTTATTGTTTTCTTGAGTTGAGGGGTCCCAAACGGAGGATGCATATTCTATTATTGGCCTAACCAAGGTTAAATAACATTTTAGTTTTATGTTCTTATTTGATTTATAGAAATTTCTTTTAATAAATCCTAATGCTTTGTTTGATTTTTTTGTAGTTTCATCAATATGTGGATTCCATGACAGTTTTTCATTTATTATAACACCTAGGTATTTTGCGTTTTTAGTCTGAGTTACTGGTTTGCCATGAATAAGATAAGTGGAATTAATTTGTTTTAGTTTTTTTGTTACTCTTAACAACTGACATTTTTCTGGGTGGAAAGACATGCTCCAATTTGATTCCCATTTCTGTAATTCATCTAATTCTCTTTGTAAAATATCTGTGTCTTGTGTTGTTTTTATTGTTCTGTGTATTATGCAATTGTCTGCAAATAATCTGACTTTTGTTCCTGAAGTACCGGTAATGCAATTTGGTAAATCATTTATGTAAATTTAAAAATAGTAGTGGACCCAAGATGGTTCCTTGAGGTACACCTGAGTTTACTGTTATTGGTGTTGATTTAGAGCCATTTATTATTACAGTTTGTTCTCTCCCTATCAGAAAATCTTTAATCCACTGATGCAGTGGACCATTAATTCAGAAATATTATAATTTTTTAAGCAAACTATGGTGGTGAACTTTGTCAAAAGCCTTAGAAAAATCTAGTAAGATAGCATCTATTTGTTCACTATTATCTAAACCTTTTGAAAAATCATCAATTAGTCCTATTAGTTGTGTTTCACATGATCTATATTTCCTAAAGCCATGTTTGTATGGTGTGAGGACATTATGTTTGTCTAAGTGGTTTATGATGTTGCTACATATTATGTGTTCTAGGATTTTACATGTGATGCTGGTAAGTGATACTGGTCTGTAGTTTCCTGGGTCAGATTTTTCTCCTTTTTTAAATAGGGGGGTGACATATATTAAATGCTGTGTAAGCATGATTACAATGACTTGTAGTTTCTTGCAAATGCTATAAACCAACCAGATGCTGGTCACATGAGTGTTCCACTACAGCACTTCATATAATTGTAGCTCAATGGAGTCAGCACTTATAAGGTTCTTTGCAGAAATGAAAAGACAATATTTTTTTAATGTACAATTTAATCAAAAGAAAAATGACATAATTGCTACATGCGATTAATAATTTAAAATCTCTCTCTACATGAGAATGAAGTAAAAAAACATGAATCAAAATGGCAAAGATCACAGCTTTTGTAGTTGAATTGAACAAAATGGACGGAGTTTAATGTTTCAACAGACATTTTGTCAGTCTAGAGATTAATCAAATTCAATATATTACTGCACAGCACACAAAACAAAAGGAACAGTGATAGTAAGAGTTCAACAGAATCACAGTATAGACAGAATTAGAAACTTGCTGCTTAGATACTGATACCTTAATTAGACATTTTCCCCTTACATATACAAAATCATTGTACAGTGATCAGTATTTATTTTATTAGTATGTTCTACTAACATCTGGTCAGTATCAGGTAGTCATGTCCTACTTAAGAAGTGGTTAGTATCAGATAGTCCTGTCCTACTAATAAGTGGTCAGTATCAGGTAGTCATGTCCTACTAACAAGTGGTCAGTATCAGATAGTCCTGTCCTACTAACAAGTGGTCAGTATCGGGTAGTCAAGCAGAATGTAGAGCATAGGTGAAGAACAAAAATATAAACTTAAGACATACCGGTACAAGAAAACCAAGGCCTACAACTCTTGTAGATTACAAATTGTGATTTGTTGATGTTTTGTTTCGAAATGCTTTAAGTCCAACAGTCTATCTAGAAGCTAACAATACAGGCAGTATTGAAAAGTTTACCTAGCATTAAATGATTAATCCTACTGATTGCTAAACTGATGAGGCTCAAGTTTGATTACTAGTACGTATTTGAGATTGATCTCGAGCATAACTGTTTCTCCCCAGCCTCCGAAGATCACATTTCAGGATACACTTTGTCTTAAAATGATATTAAACGATAGCACATTAAGCATGTTACAGTAGCCTTTTAAATTAAAGTAAAGAAGATAAGTTCTGTTGTTACTCCAGTCTAGATTTGAACAGTAATCAACAGGGAAGATGTTCATTTATGTGATTGATCATGAAGTAATGCATTGTCCCTTTCATCTATCTTGTGTCTTTCTGAGTCTTTGTAAGCATAGTTTTTTTTTTTATTGATGTTAATATGGTTGAGCAGTTTATGCATGCTAGTTTCAAATATCTTTTTTCATCCACACAACTTTCTCAGGATTTAATCTCAAAACAGCTCTGCTGTAGGAATGGGCAGTAGGTTTAGGTGCTGGGAGAGGGGGTGGGGGAGGTATAAATGAGTCCTGGGAACTATCTGGCTGAGTCACTGAATTGTGCTTGGTATGACTATTCTCTTGTGCAGTCAGCTGATTTTCTTGCTCTTCAATTTTGGTAGTTCCATTCAATTCCAAGTCCAGCTGCAGCCGTGCAAACTTCTGAAGCTGAAATTTTAGAGAGAAAAAAAATTACTGACTCATTTTGTCCTTTTGTTTTTGGCCTGTACAAAACAAGTGAACAATTGAATGTTGTTAGTGAAATAAGAGTGAGAACACTATGTGATGCAAAGGAACTCAACAACTTTTCATTTAGTTTTAAAATGAAAATGTATAGGCTCAATTAAAACAAAAGAATATGCCTTCAGAAGACCATAAATAGCACATGTTCCCATGTGAAGCAAGATGAAGAAAAGAAATGATCAATGTCATAAAGCACAAATGTCTTGTTTGTGTTGAAATATATTGGAAAAGAAAAGAATCATATTTAATGTCAAAACCATCAGAATACTCAGTGCTCAGAATACCAAAACTAGCCAATGCATGTATTTAAGCAGAAAGAAGGTGACGGTAAAGTGATATTGTAGTTTTTGACATCTAAACCTGATAGACAGAGAACACATAGCAGCTTTTCCCTATGCTAAAGGTCAAATCACATTTCATTAAAAATACTTTACCATTTCTTTGGAGACTTTGTCAGCATTATCTCCTAGGCTAATGACAGGCTTACAAGGAACGTAGCCAAGTTTACTATAAAAACCTTCTTGATCTAGAGTACTCAGATAAACAGACTTGATACCTAATCTAAACAACACAACATTTCATTAGAGGTCTGATTCAATGGAACAAAAACATGTATATAAGTTTGCCATTAAATTAAACAGATTAAATACAAACATTGTCACCATTCTTTAATCTGCTACTGATAGATGTGTATGAATACAAAAAATTGTGTCTGCATGGTGTTAGTGTCATCTCATCTGTGGCCGAATAACATCAGACACATAGCCCAAAGATTGACTACTCTAGCCTCTAACTACAACAAGTTTTGTTTCTATGGTCTATCTCTCCCTATGACAGTGGTACAGTTTTGAAAACAATCTTCCCAATTCTTCTCCTAGAAGTGGGCCAATCTCTTAGATGTACTTCAATCAGCTGATCAATTTTCTAAATCTCACCCTACAACTGAGAAGTAATAAATGCCAAGTGTTAACAAAATTAACTGAACACACAGAAAACATAGAAATATTAGAGATGGGAATCCCACTTTTTCGGGTTTGGTTCAATCTAAAGTTTGGTTCAATCTAAAGTTTGGTTCAATGTTATGAAATTAGGTAATAGTAAATACTAAGTACCTGTAATAATGTTCATTTCAATTTCTTCGTTCAAACAGTTCAACTGTCCTAATAATTACAGTGTAAAACAATTCATCAAATAATTCTGATTCAACACTTTGCCACAGAGGTTCTGTTTGACTTGACAATTTTCTTAGTCTAATAACTCTTGCTGCCAGTTCACTATGACATCCAGCCATACTTCTGGCAATATCAGTAGTCACTCCCACTAGTTTCTCCCAAAGAAGAGAAACATCCTCCATGATATCAGAAACTTTTGAACATTTTGTCTTGGCCAGTGGTGGGAACATGTTAGCTCCTCAAAGCAGCTATCTCTTATGTGTTTTTAAAATTTCTTTTCGAACCACAAATAAGTACCAACAGTCGAGTAGTATGCCTATCAGATATGCCAGCGGCCATAGAAAACATTTCATAGCCTACTCTGCTGCTCTTAATTTGAGATTTCTAATTGTCATGCGAAAAAGGGTGGCGACTTCAACTCATTCTTATTTCCATCACTGATAGTAACCCACTTTTTTAATGCCTTCTCCCTCGAAAAAGGCTTCAATTCACTACTTAAATGTGAGCAACTCTATAACAGGTCAACTTATTTCTTGTCTCTTCTTGGTAATTCTCATCAATCCTCTAATCTCTAGGCATTACTTAGCAATCTTTTTTTCACGTCTCAGACTAAGAATGCTACCATATTGGTTTATGTTTTTGATTTCATATTTCTGTTTAACCTAACATTCTTTAAAATTAGCCACAAACAGCTCTATAAAAATCAGACATGTTGGCTTACTTTCATGCTCCACAAAAAAGATCAAAGTCTCTTACAAACTGGTAGCTTCTACATTCTGAGTCTTCTTTTTGTCTCTTTCAGTCTCTCATTTCATTAAGCACAAACATTAAAGTGTAGGACACACTTAGTCTGATGCAGAAAAGATGTGCACACAAGATGTCAAGGACACGGCCAGCTCAAGACAGCAGGAGAATTTTCCAAGCAGTAAAAATAACTCAAATCTCGTTGAAACTTTTTTTTTCCTTATAAGAATATTGCGAAATCTTGATTCAGTTCGGTTAAGGTAAGGACAGTTTGTTCAGTTTGGTTCTTACCAATCAGTTTTAAAGTTCGGTCTTGAGTTTCGAGTTTGGTATGTTTCCCATCGCTAATAAGTACAAATAGGTTTATATACGTCTGCATAATGTGATATTTGATTCTAATGTTTGTTTGTGTTCAGCACTATTATTATAACCATTGAGACTATGCAACTGTATAACTTTAAACCATAAAAACAGTTGTCTACAACAAGAATCAATGCTTCATGATCAAGTAGATAAGTCTGGGATAATGACCCTGAAATACCCTGAATGAAATAAGACATGTTCAAATCTTTCAGTTCTATCTCAGTGAGAGAAGAAATTGTGGTGCTAAGGGTGAGTATAATCCAGAAAATGCTGAGTACATTCCACAAAAAGTAGTTGTGACCATGCACTATTTAGTTTTACTTTTTAAAACTTTGGTTAAGGGAAATAAATACATTTTAAAAAGTGGTGACTGTTCATTTCATCCCCAATGAAATATTTTTCTATTTCATTGTTTAATTGTGCTGTTAAGGCTTAACCCCTCATTTCATCTAATATATAAATATGATTGTGTAGAATGCTTTTTGACACTTTTTGTTATGTTACTAATGCGTTTATAGTGTTTACTCTTCTTCTTTGCATTCTTAATGAGAAATCTTATATTGTAAATCTGGGTGTGTACACTTAGCTATAGCGCTTCTATTAGATGTGGGGGATGTAATATTATCCTGCGCATGACGTAATGATCAAAGGCCAAGGTTTGGTGGAAGTAGTGAAAATCATTTGAGAGATAGAAGTGCGATTAGAATAAGTATGACCGTGCTGCTGATAACTTATCATCAAAGGCCAAGGTGTGGTGGAAGTATGACCATGGACATTTCCAGATGGTCTACGTAAGGATAGTCAGTTGCACAAGGCATCAATTTTACAAGCTAGGCTGGCACGTCCAAGGAAGAAATATGCATCACTGGCAAGAGAATAACAAACATTGTTCAGCAATATGAATCGATGGATCGTCTTCTGTACTTACAATCGATAGCATATCTATCTTATTTGTGTGTATGAACACAGCAACACTTTTTTTTACCTTACCTCTATATTTATACATTTTTAATTTTTATAGTTTTTAATGGCATTTAATTTTATTCTTATCTAACGTGTTACACTTTTTGTCATTTAAATAAAAAATGAGTATATTAAATATTGCTCATTTCATGATTTTTACAATTACTATTTGTTAAATAAAATGATCAGATGATGAAAATATCAGGGGATGAAATGACCAGGAGATGAAATGACCGGGGATGAAATGACCGGACCGGGGGATGAAATGACCAGGGGATGAAGTGACTGGGGATGAAATGACAGGGAACCAGAAAAGTAGTGGTCTAAAGTACATAAAATGTTACATTTTCAAAGCTTCTTGTATAGACACTGATCAAGATACAGAGGTAGTTAGTAAAATCTAAGGGTGGGATTTCTGTCATTTATTGGATATTGAAAATTAAAATTTTGTTTGATAGCAATTTATTGTTTTGTGATTGCCTTTTATTTTAGAAGATCACAATCAACAAGGATAGTGTATTACTTGCCTTTTATTTTAGAAGATCACAATCAACAAGGATAGTGTATTACTTGCCTTTTATTTGAGAAGATCACAATCAACAAGGATAGTGTATTACTTGCCTTTTATTTTAGAAGATCACAATCAACAAGGGTAGTGTATTACTTGCCTTTTATTTGAGAAGATCACAATCAACAAGGATAGTGTAAGATCACAATCAACAGGGATAGTGTATTACTCATGAGAATGGTTTTCCCTGTTAGCTTGAAACTTGTAGATAGATCACTGACAAGGTTGGATTGTGTTCAAAGCAGATGTCAATGAAAACAAAACTTTTTTGTTTTGTGTCTCAGTTCTTTCAGCAAGAACAGTATTTGCTGTTCAGTACTAGAGTGAAGGACAAAGGTACACCTTTCAGACCTTGCAATCAATGGGGAGCAAATGGCAGATGATGTAAAGCTGATATGTTTCTATGGCCAACACTTGCCAAGGGTGTCATGTAACATAACAATCTTCCATCTTTACTTCCCCACCACTTGACAAGGGTGTCATGTGACACAACAACCTTCCAACTTTACGTCCCCACCACTTGACAAGGGTGTCATGTGACACAACAACCTTCCATCTTTACTTCCCCACCACTTGACAAGGGTGTCATGTAACACAACAACCTTCCAACTTTACATCCCCACCACTTGACAAGGGTTTCATGTGACACAACAACCTTCCATCTTTACTTCTCCAACACTTGTAGGGTAACCATTAGAAGTGGCTCGACTCAAGTACATTCTAAAAATCTTGACTCCAGTAACAGTCTTCAAACTTGTGATCCTTCAGTTTGAAAGCTAAGCACTTTATCCCTCATCCAGAGCACCCATTAGTGAAAGACAATACTTAACATAATAGATGTTTATAAAAATGTTGGTGTAAAATATAATTTAAATTATACAGTCACACACACACACACACACATTCTTTACCCATGTTCTGTCTCTGCTTCAATACTCAGTACATTTTTTAAAGGTTACAAACCTTGACTTAGCAAAATCTTCTGTTAGCTTCATAAGAATTCTTCCAAGACCTTTACCTCTTAATGATTCGTCAATGATAACTGAAAACAATGAAGTAATTTACTTGCAACCCATGTTAAACTAAGTCTTGATTAGAGCACTAACTTAAAGAAATAAAACAACAAAATATGGGAACAAAAAGACAAACATTGGATATATTCAAACATGGTGTACCAGAATCACTAAGACAAACATTGGATAGATTCAAACATGGTGTACCAGACTCACTAAGACAAACATTGGATAGATTCAAACATGATGTACCAGACTCACTAAGACAAACATTGGATAGATTCAACATGGTGTACCAGACTCAATAAGACAAACATAGGATAGATTCAAACATGGTGTACCAGACTCAATAAGACAAGCATTCTTGATTCCTTGGACTGATGATATCCTACTATAGCCAATGACTTCTGAAGGCTTCGTAATGAAAGCTAATGAAATGGGCATATGATCACAAGATTTAGCAAGACTGTGTTCTCTGTAAGATAAACAAAACTGAAGTTATTCAGATGGCAGCACTTTCCAGTCCCACATTAGCCTACACATTGAGATGGTTGTTGAGTAAATCTGATTTCACTAAACAACTAGTTACTATTGTGAACGTAGAACAAGGAGGGGGAAATAGAGGTGGAGGAAAAAAACTTTTTTTTTAACAGCAAAGAGAAAAAGGTTAAGGGAATTATTACTGTATAGAGGAAGAAAAACATAATCATTAAGTCTTAACACTGAAATTCGATCACTCCATTTTTATAAAGTCTGAAATCAAAATATCCAAGAAACAATTAACTATTTTAAAGTGTAGCCTATATTTATTCATCTAAAGCTAGCATTGTGATTGATCAAAGACTTAAGGGAATGATTATTGTGTTTTAGTTGTAGATGTGATTAATGTGTAGCAGACATGTTGCAAGTTATATGTCTAAACTTCCAGCAATCTTTGTTCAGCACTGAGTTGTTCACCTTCTGATTAACTCTTTCTCTCCTATATGACGATACCATCGTTGATTTGACCCCATCAAATTAATTTGTGTCTTTTTATAAATGTTAATTTGTGTCACATAAAAAGAGCATGCATTTCCCTTCAATTATATACTAAATAAAACATTTTTTGATAACAAAGTTCTAGAAATTTAATTATAACAGTGAAGTGAATGAGAAATGAACAAAATGAACAAAATGAATAATTCTGTCGGATCATGGAAAATAATTACGGAGAGAAAGAGTTAAAGCTGCATGGTAATGATGCATGTTCTCAAATGCCTGTTAACTTTCCTACTTTCGTCACATTCTGAAATGCCTTACTTACTTAGACTTAGATCCTCCTCTGCCATTCAGCACAATGGGGGACAAGCTCTCCATAAAGACCATGTCCTTCAAAGCTGCATTCTCTATCAAGAAGCCTGAACAAGGCTCTGGCCCCAAACCCTCCTATAGAAGAAGAACTGCCTGATCTGGAGACCACTGGGTGGTTCTATAGGATTACTGATCTGAACCCTCAAAAATGAGAAGAACAAAGAAGAAGATTCAATATTATAATAGGATTTGGAAGCAATAAGGTGTACAAGATTGGGAAGTGGAAGCAATAAGGTGTACAAGATTGGGAAGTGGAAGCAATAAGGTGTACAAGATTGGGAAGTGGAAGAAATAAGGTGTACAAGATTGGAAAATGGAAGAAATAAGGTAAATAAGGTGTACAAGTTTGGGAAATGGAAGAAATAAGGTGTACAAAATTGGAAAGTGGAAGAAATAAGGTGTACAAGATTGGAAGGTGGAAGAAATAAGGTGTACAAGATTGGGAAATGGAAGAAATAAGGTGTACAAGATTGGAAAATGGAAGAAATACGGTGTACAAGATTGGGAAGTGGAAGAAATGTGTACAAGATTCCACCCAAACAGACAGAGTGAGTTGTTATAAGCTTTGTGAAAATTTTTTATAATGAGATGAAGACATCTGTGCATGACTATGACATTGACTTGATTAAATTAAATATTGCATTAGGGATGGCCTTGTTCTTACAGTGAGCCAAAGACCAGCACACATTAAGATCTGGGAAACAGACACAAGATAACTTAAACTAAATGCAAGGGGGAATTACTTTAATTTTACTATATAAAAAGATGTTATGAATAAAAAACTTGAAATGGGGAAGGGATAACACTAGCGGGGAAGTGACAATTACACAAAGTAATTTATAAATAAATAAATAAGAAAATTAAATTATCTTCAATGGCTGCTAGAATGTGTGCCCAATTGTTTTTATAACTTAGTTTGGTTGTTCCAATGCCAATTATTGCTTTCTTAGTGGCGGTTCTTCTGCCTTAGATACTGTAGGCTTGTCAAGCCTGTTAGTATGAGCTATAAGGGATCAGTATGGGTGTGAGACAAGTATTGGTCTTGGGACACAATATTTTTAACTTATTGTGATGGCAGGATTGATTTTCCTTAAGAATGGTATATAAGGTCACGTAGACGGTGTGTAGTTGACACTTTTTCTTGAGTTACCAGCTGACCACGAAGTATGACTAAGTACCAGTTTACCACTGGATAAACATGTCAGCACAGCTTGAAACACTGATCTATGATCTAATTCCAGTTAAAGGTCACATGGGAGCTCATTACTAACAACAGGTTGCATGGGGACCCATTAATGACGATACCATATATTTTAATAAGTTCATTAAAACTATACCCACTAAGAGGTCAAATGTGTACTTTTAAGAAACCACACCCACAGGTCTCGATATTAGAGCAACCACTATTTACTTAGCAACCTTTAAAGAGCAGGTGAAGCTACTACAGTATAGTTCTAGAAGCGTGATGATCTAGAGATTCCTTCCTCCAGTCACAGAGTTGAGATTGTTCAAAGTAGGATCAAGTGATCAAACTAGTCTAGGAAGATGTAACAACCTAGGTGTAGGAACAAGAAATCTATAAATCAGGTTAAGAGCCTAGATTATGAGCGTAGTTGATGTCAAGAACCAGCCAACGGGCTGTAAATAAAACCAAGAGTTAAAATTTGTCACCAAACAGATAGGGTGTAATCTAGTGCCTTAACAGTTAATCAGACTGGCACATAGAATCACACAATACAATAGGCCTACAATTTGAGTCAATGAGATGAAATAAATCTGACAATTACAAAATGGGAGGTATTAAGGTCACTATTGAGAAGGGGGCTGATAATAAACCAAGCAATACAGAAAGAAGAAAATGTCAACACTCAACATGTTGTTATTAATTATGTTAAAATAGTAATTGAATTTTTTCCTACGCACATAAGAAATGCACATGGTAAATATATTTATACATAAATAAAATTTATGCCATATTGACGGAGAACCAATCAAATATAGGCCCTAGGTCACTCAACACAAAAATCCTAAAACATCAGTATGAACATGAAGAAGAAATGTAGATTAGAAATCGCACACCTACTCTTTCAAGCAAGAAAGGAAAAGGAGCTGGATGCTACCAAATGTCAAAAGAGATGCATACCCAATGATTGATGGAAGGCAGGAAGCGGGCTTTAAGATGTCCAAATGGGTTGGCAGACTAACAAACTGTTGGTGAAATAAATGGACAACCCCCTAAATGCCAATCTTGGTCACAAAGATAAGTTGTCATGCTAGCTTGGGGGGGGGGGGGGGGGATCAAAGCTGATAAGGTGGGGAAAAAAGGTGGGCTTATAAGTGTGGTATAAAGGGGGCGGCAACGGCCATTGGAAATAATGAGAGATGTGATAACTTGAAAACTAGGCTGAGAGCATCCCTCTTGTTTCAAGCATTTAGAGTTTGTCACAATTACAGGATTTTTTACCTTCTTTTAAAATTGCAAATGAATAATGTGTGGATAATGTGTGATCACTGTGGCGATAGTCTGAAGTATATATTAAAAACAATTCCATTTTTGGTCAATGACAATGTGACCTGACTTAGATCTAGATATTTGTGCTTATCAAAACACCGAGCAGAGGTTATGCAAGTTAAATAATTTTTTTGATGACCAGTGGGTTAGAGTTAGGGTAATGTTTGTTTACCTTGCCGCTGTTGATCTTGGCCAATATGTGTTTAAAATTTGAACACATTTTTCGGTATATTCTAAATGCTTATGAAGAGGAACCACTTCCATTGTGATTAATCAGATTAAATCTAGAATTCTAGCTCTTTGAAAAGAGTCTAGACCGGCTCTCTCTATATCTATATCGTCTCTAGGCTAATTCTATTAGTAGTATATAGAATTATAGATCCTATATAGAGTCTAGTATATTAGTTTATTACTACTAATAATTATATTATTAGTAGGCCTATTACTATTAGTAGTAATAGTACTAAATAACTAATACTAATCTAGATTTAGATAGATCTACTAATCATCTCTAATGATAACTAATGATCTAGATAGATCTATGATAGTGATAATCAATCAAATCTATGTGAGTATGTCACACTAGTGAAAATGTATGTCACACTATCATCTATGTGTAATTGTGTAATAATAATCATAATGATTCGGATAATTATAATATATAATAAATATAAATATATATCGAGTCTATGAAAATTAATGAAATGATTGTATGGAATAGATTCTAGTATTTTAGTGTATACATCTAAATTATTCTAAATTCTAATCAGACTAATCAGTCACTAATCTACTACTAATACTAATATATATTAGTATTATATATAGTATTAGTATAATTTAGTATTATTATTACTATTACTATACTATTACTAGATATATAGACTCTAAGTCTAAAATATATATAGGTCTGTGGTTATTTTATTAGTTTATTTCGGCATCTAGTCTAGCAAAAAGGATAAATTTTAACATGCTCGTGTTTTGTTTACTTCCTGGAATTTAATCTAGATCTAGACTCAAGTGACTAGTCACTCTAGATCAAGAGACTTAGAGTCTATAATCTTATTCTAGATCTATAGATCTAGATCTTTATCTTGTCTACCCACTCTTAAATAGATTTGATGCAGTATTGAATAAAATCCACTATAAACTAAAATTACTCTATCTAATTAGCTAGATATCTAATAAATTAAAACAATAACAATCAATCAATGCCAATGGCAAATAATATAATTGCTGATGGTGACCACGTTATTTTCAAACGTGATGGTACATGCAGGGTATTTCAGATCAAGCCTGATCGGTATAACTATTAATAAATAAATACAATTTATATTAAAATATATTTATATAGTTATACACTTATATTAAGACTTAAGTTTTCTAGATCTAGAATCTAGATCTAATAATATCATTATCATATAGTATTATATTTTATATCTCTTAGTCTTATAGTTATAGGGATGTGAAATAAAAAAATTATCGGTAATTCTGCAGGAGTTCAAGGGGCAGCCATCTTTGTTACTATTTTGTTATTGTTTATGTTCCAAAGAAATCCCAAGATAGTGTCTTAAAAAATACCAAGAATTTACATTACTTCTGTGTTTTCAAAGCAATGCTATTTTTTCTTTTGACTTGGTGTTAAAGGGAAACTCTGATGGTTTTGACAATTTTTGTTATAATATGTGTTTTGATTTATAGATAATGAATACATTATTCTTTTTTTTTTTATTTGCAAGAATAACTTAGTAATTGATGTTTTTGTGACATAATTTTTCTGCGCATCCAAAACAGTCAGATTTTCACTGAATTTCTGTGTGACGTCACAAGTGTGCACTCAAATCCTATAGATAGGGAGGCGAAAAAAAAAATTATCTTTGATAAAATTTTTTTTCGTTAGTACATCATTAAAATACTTTAAAATAAATTTCTAATGGTGTATAAATTATGACTGTATGTTTGACAGTAAGAAAATTATGATTTTTTTGTGCCGTTTTGACCTAACATTGGTTGACATGGAAAAAGTGATGAGAGAGCTTGACGCTGGCTCAGCTGGCGAGACACACCCCCAAGGTCAAAAGTTAAAAAGTTGGAATTGAGTTTCGTAGACGATAGATCTACTTATTAAATAAGAAATTTAATAGTAGATCTAGTATTTGTAGTAAATTTCTAGCTCACAAATCTTATTCATTTATATTTATGAACTTCAGTTGTTTAAAATGTCTCAGTAGTATCATTAATTGAATTCTTTGGCCTGAAAATCCAATGTATTGTTGGTACTGCACCTGGTATTAACTTCAATTTTTTTCAAATCCCATTTCCACAGCAATGAAGTTGCTGAAACAGCTTCTCTCAAAATGGTTTGAGCATAAACAGGAATCAGCTAATGCCTTTGTAAAATATTTGCTCTTCAGGCGAATACATTTTTCCCATTTTCCCTTTAAAACTTCATCTCTTGGAAACAAATGAAAAGAGACACTAATTTCTGTATCAGCATACTTGCTGATTTTATCTTTGTGATTGGAACTACTGCAACAAGCTGAAGAACAAAATTTAATTTTCTTCAAGTAGAAATAGAGGTTTAGATCTAGAATATTATTTATAAACAATGACTGATTATAAATCAACGTGGAGACTTCATCTAGCTGTGAAGCGTAACAATAAATGCGATTTGATAGGTCTAGATCTAGACTAGAGAGTTTATCGGTTATATAGGTCTAGATCTAAATTTAGCCAGCACCCTTGTGACGTTGCGTTTTTAAAAACTAAAAACATCTCACAGAACCCCGTTTTTTTGGGGGCGTGAAGAATTTTCTGTCTAATTTATTAAATATAAAATTTTCCGAGCATTTAAATAAAAAATGATATAAATATAATGGTTAAACAGTTAGAAAGTTATGATTTTTTTTGTGGCATTTTGACCTAACATTGGTTGACATGGAACAATGAAGATGAGAGCGTCTAGCTGGCTCAGCCCGCGAGACCCCCCTCCCCCACCCCCCGCTCAAAATGTTAAAAAGTTGGAATTGAGTTGCGTAGACGATAGATCTACTTATTAAATAAGAAATTAAATAGTAGATCTAGTATTATAAGTAAATTTCTAGATGTAGCTCACAAATCTGATTTCATTTATAATTATGAACTTCACTTGTTTAGAATGTAAAAATTGATAAAATAAACAAATTATTAGGTCTAGAGCTACAAGAAATGTCTGAAGGGGTGTGGACAAAATGGCGGTGTTGTGATGGGAGAAAAAGTGGGATCAAAATCGCCTGAAACAATTTTTTTCAAATGCGCTTTAAAATAAAAAAAAAAATAGAAGCGATCATAAAAACTCTTTAAAATCTATTTAGACCTATACATAATTGTTATATATATATATCTACTAGCCTGTGCAAGATTTTATTCTTAAAATAGTTTAGTTTTCAAAAAAATAAAAAAATTTAAAATCCCATAGGGAGCAGTGCAAATTTATGCATCAACATTATAATCGATAACAATTAAAGTGATCAAAGTATCGTGATTAAACTTGGCAGAAATATGGCCAGATATATATTCTATTAGCACAAAAAAAAATCAAGTTCTAAAACGTAACCTGAAATGAGTATCAGTAAAAATAAAAATACGTATACTTTCAAGTTTTAAAAAAGTAAGAAAATAAACTTTTTTTTTTAAAGTCCACATGAAAAAAATGTTCCTCAACATAAAATGTATCCATATTCACCCATTTTAGCAACAATTTCAATGGATTTAAAATCATTATCGATTTCAATCAAGGGCCTATGAACTGAAAGTAAGAAAAACGGAACTCAAAATTTGACGCCTTTTTTTTACTGCCGGTCCTACGGATTTTCACATATCTATATCATACTAATTAATACCACTATCTATAGTATAGTCTAGTTACAGTATAGTATCTAATAGTCTTTATTACTTACTTTATAAAAATAAATAGATCTATAAAATAAAGTCTAGTCTAGAGTAGAGTAGTCTAGACTGGTCTAGATTCTAGATCTGTATATTAACTATATATATATTAATATATATATATAAATATATATTATAAATATATATATAAATATAATATATGTTATATTTATAGTAAAATACTATTTCGCACACCCCTAAGCCTAGTTGACACCATTTTTATGATTGAATATTTATAGAGAGCTATGTATTGGTTTGACCTAGATAAAACAGAAACTATCTTTAAAATCCTTGTCCATTCGTCTAAAAAAATAGTTAAATGTTTAGTACCATAATACATAAATAAATCTAAAGTCAAAGAGTGTAAGGTCAGTATCTCTGTTGGGAAGAGCAACTTGAACCACACAGAGTTTTTCCCTGACCATTGTACCACACATCTTGAAATACTTATCAGACAAAGCCCAAAATCACCAACATATTTTAATGTTTGGGAGAATTCACTGCTTCTAGCCTGTGGCTTAAGCGCTTGGTTGAAATCTGGTGAGCGCTATTTTAAAGAATTATTGAAACTCTGGACAAATTAACTAGTACAAATGAAACTTCTACTAGATCTGAAATAGATCTGAAGTAGGTGGATTGTTATTGCTCTGCAGTCTTTGTATTTTTAAACCTACCTTGAGTTTTAAAGTAATGTTTCCCCTTTCAGACCTTGCGATCTATGGGGCAGATGATGTTTCTGTGGCCCATGGTTAATGTAGTAAAACCTAATGAAACACTACAAGAAGACATGTCTTGATCCTAGGCTTTATTGAACAAGAATGACAAAACAGTTCATGATAACACAGTACACACACACACACAAGCTGACCTGGACACCAAGACATTTTGACACATAAGAACAGATCCAGTTCACAACACACAAGAACATAAATACACAACAGTTAACGAGGGTGTCATTTGGCCAGCACAACGACCAACCAGAACATTCTGAAACGGGCCAATATGCACAGCATCTATGCTTTTCTTACACAGAGAAGACTGCTGGCTCGTTCATGTCACTTGCATGCCAGATGTTCTCTCCCATACTTTGTTTGATGCCCATGGTTCCTGTAGCTATATTAGAACTATAGTATAGATCTAGATCTAGCCTTACAAACAAAATTATCAATCATCTACTTAAAATTTTATTTCCAAAATAATGTCTATTCATTGTCCAGTATGGCTCATTAGCAAAAAAAAAAAAAAAATTGCAAAAAGATGATGCAAATGAAAACTGTACATGTGCTTTCTTGTATCAATAATTTTATCAAAATCAATTTTTTCCACCTTTGTCCATTGGAAAAAAATTGCCAAATTACTGAGTCATAAATTTGTCATCATTGATAGCAAGTAATTTTTAATCAACTTTAGTTCACTAGCATGTAGATATTTTTACTGTCAGAGGTATGCTGAATGATCTAGCCGATACTTTTTAAATAAAATCCTGTCCAAGGAAGAATTATTTTCCTTCCAAAGCTTTTTCTTGTGTGTTAATACAGTCTTATATTTTTTCGTCTGGCATTTTTTCTTGTGGCCAATATATCTTTGAGGTTCTGCACTAATTCCCGGATCACAGCGACATGCTTTTGACAAAAATAACGACTTTAGCATGCTCTCCTGACTAGTAGTAATGTTTTCAGTTGGAGTTTGCAGTTTCTTCATTTTTTTTGGGCGTCGTTTATTTCAGTTAATACTAAAACTCAAGGTATATATATATATATATATATCTCAAAAATTAATGTATTGAAGATAGAGAAAAAGACACTATTTGTCAATATAATTTTTTTTTTCATCTCAAGAATTTGATGCCATCTTTTCATAAATGTGGATTATTGGTTACATAATTTACAAATAAAACTTCCAAAAGCATTAATGAATATGCCTTCTAACTAAAATTATATCTATCATTAAATATAGTTTAAATCTATAATTATTTATATATCTGTCACAATTAAAATGTTTCAGAAAGAACTTATAATATTTTGTTGTGTATGTTTATTTTATGTACTATAGTCAGATGTTACTAATGTGCATATTTTACAATTTCAGGCAGGCTTATTTTGAAAAGGTCAAGTTCACTGTCAATGACTTAATAGGTCAGCAATTTGGTTCAACTTTTAAAGTGGATAGAGGAAACCTTGTGAAACTATCAGAAACAAAAGTTCTAGAACTAGAACAAGTTGGTCAGTTGATAATGTGTATTTTAGTACTTTTTTGTGACTCTGAGATTGAATATTTGCATTAAATGATGCAACAGAAAATGTTCCTGTTCCTATTTGTATTAAAATTACTATGGTCTTAAAATAAAAAATATTAGGGCTTTTTTTTTCTTGGATAGAACAAAAGTAAGTTTTGAGAGACTTTGAACATTCTGTTTTAAACTACATTTGCAGCGTCAGAGCCAGGGGCAGACAATCGCAATCTATTAGACTCAGAAAGTAATCAAAAAATGAGATTAGAGGATATACAAAAAATGAAAAGTGATGGACTTTCTGGAGAGGTTTGTACTTTAGAATGTGATAGTTTGTACTTTAGAATGTGATAGTTTGTACTTTAGAATGTGATAGTTTGTACTTTAGAATGTGATAGTTTGTACTTTAGAATGTGTTAGTTTGTACTTTAGAATGTGATAGTTTGTACTTTAGAATGTGATAGTTTGTACTTTAGAATGTGATAGTTTGTACTTTAGAATGTGATAGTTTGTACTTTAGAATGTGATAGTTTGTACTTTAGAATGTGATACTGAATAAAGAGAGGGAACTATTTATTTTATAAATGTTTTCAATTTTCTATCAAACAATGTATGTCATTACTGTACAAATGTTTTGATCTGTTTAAATGTCTTTATACTTTTAGAAAGGTACACATTTTTTGTGTGAATACTAGTATTAAAATTATATAAAAATATCACTTTAATTATATATGCAATTATTAAGATAATTAATATCTTAAAAAGCAGACTAAATAAATTGAATGACTTTTTTTTTAATGATGTATGTTACAATTTAAAACTCAAAAAATGATTTAAAGAAAGTTATTTTAAGTGCTTATGTTCCAAACTATTTCATTTTATGTTGAACACATTTGTATATAATCTACATGACAAATTGAATGACATTCTTGCGTCTTTTCCAAATATTTTGGCATCAGCATAAAGAACCAAAGGAATAGCAAAGACATAGAATTAAACATTTCAATTCATATCTTTTTACAATAATGTCTTGAACAGCCAAATGGCTGAAGGGAAATAAGTTTTAAATGTTTGACTTGAACATAACTCTGCATTTGAACTCTTGCCTACAACAATTTCATTTTCTAGAAAATTATAGAAGAGCTGGTTGAAAACAGTGAAACATTTGATAGCAAGACGAGTTTCTCTCAAGCTAAATATCTCAAGAAGAAGAAGAAGAAGTAAGCTAGTGGCTAGTTAGTTTCTGCTAGCAAGACTTTAAGACTAAGACTAAGACTGCTTTATTGATCCTTACGAAAATTTGTTGTGAGAACAAGGACTCTTTTCTCATATAAAGACAACACAACAGAAAAATACACATAAATACAACAGACACAGCATAAAGAGTTCATTCAGCGACTACACACAGGTATCTTGGTGCATTTCATGTTCCCTGATCAATGAGTGGCGGAGATAGAGTCTGACCGACTGAGGTACGAACGAGTTTTTGTACCGCTCCGTTCTTGTTTTGATTGACAGCAGTCGCCCACTTCGCGATGACCTTACGTAGTTCTGATGGAGCGGGTGGCCGTTGTCTTCCAAGATTTTTTCGATTTTTCATAGGCACTTTTGTTCAAAAAGTTCCTTTAAATGTGGTAATGTTGTGAGTGTAATTTTTGATGCTTTTTTTATGATGTTTTCTAGACGTCACAACAGTTAAGATGAGGCGTTGCCTTGCCAACAAGTTATTCCGTATGTTAGCAGATTTTGTATAGTCCCACCGTAAAAAGTCTCAAGGATCTTCTTGTTTAGTTTAAAGCTATTGAGTTTGTATAGAAAAAAGAGTCACTGGGCTGTTTTCTTTGTCAGAGTTCCAAGGTAATCTTCCCATGAAAGCTTGTTTTTGATGATAACGCCTAGATATTTATATGCCTTTACTTGTTCTATAGATGTAATGTTTATTTGCAGTTCACATATAGTTTGTTTTTTCTTTCTAAAATCTATTATAAGTTCTTTAGTTTTTGTTACATTCAGTTCTAGATAGTTGTCGGTGCACCAGTTTGTAAACTCTTCTATCGAGTTTCGATACAGAGTTTCGTCTCCTGAAATAAGACCGACTATGACAGTATCATCAGCGAATTTAATGAGTTTAACTGAGTCATAGATGCTTCTTATGTCATTAGTGTAAAGAGTGTACAGTACAGGAGAACGTACACAACCTTGTGGAGCCCCCATACATAGTACTCAAGTTGACGATTTGGTGTTGTTGACTTCCATACAGGGGGCGTTGGATTAAAAAGTTTAGAACCCATGCTTGAAAGTAAGGGCTTACATTTTAAGTTATTCAGTTTTTTTATCATTAGATGTGGCTGTATGGTATTGAAAGCCAAGGAGAAATCTACAAAGAGGACTCGTGCATATGTTTTTGGTATATCAAGATGCTTATAAAGCTGGTCCAAAAGCAATAGAATGGCATCCTCAGTTCCTCTAGCTGCTTTGTATGCAAATTGGTGAGGGTCTAGACTGTTATTGACTTTTGCTACAAGTTGTTTAAGCATATATTTTTCAAAACATTTCATAACAGTAGGTGTTAGTGCTACTGGGCGGAAATCATTTAAGCAATCTATTTTTGGTTTCTTTGGCACTGGTATGATCTCTGAAGTTTTCCAGATGTGTGGAATTACGCACGTTTGCAACAAGTGGTTAAAGATGTGACAGAAGATAAAAGAGATTTGTTCCGCACATAGCTTGATCAGCTTGCCACTAATTTTGTCTGGTCCAGAAGCTTTTGTTACGTCTACTCTTTTAAATAACAAAGTCACTTCATCTTCAGTTACAAAATTGAAGTAAGGTAGTGACCAGTTAGTTTCTGCTAGCAAGACTTAGATCAAGAAGTAAGCTAGTGACTAGTTAGTTTCTGCTAGCAAGACTTAGATCAAGAAGTAAGCTAGTGACTAGTTAGTTTCTGCTAGCAAGACTTCAAGAAGTGACTAGTGTCAGTGTAAAAAAAATGAGTTTACATTGATTTATCTAGCACTCTACTTTGGAAATCAAAATACTTTGGAAAAAAATTATTTAATCACATAGTAGGAGTTTTTCTTCATTCAAACTTGACTTAGAATTCTTTTTTGTTGTTGTTGTTGATCCATTGGACTCCTTATTGTTTTAGATTACTTCAAACTTTTGTTTAGATTTTTTTCTGTTACTAGATATTTGCATTTTCCTAGTAACTCATTTCATACAAAATGCATTCTCTATCTTCAATACATTAATTCTTGAGATATATTTTTGTGATAAATTTATTGCCAATAAATCTGTTCTTTGTTGCTCCTTTACTTCATTTGAACTTTGTTGTGTCAATAATATAGCAGTTCACCAAATTGTGTACTTAATCACTATTAGAATCAGACTCTAGATCAAATAGTGTACTTAATTACTATTAGAATCATACACTAGATCAAATAGTGTACTTAATCACTATTAGAATCAGCCTCTAGATCAAATAGTGTACTTAATCACTATTAGAATCAGACTCTAGATCAAATAATGTACTTAATTACTATTAGAGTCAGACTCTAGACAAAATAATGTACTTAATTACTATTAGAATCATACTCTAGATCAAATAGTGTACTTAATCACTATTAGAGTCAGACTCTAGACAAAATAATGTACTTAATTACTATTAGAATCATACTCTAGATCAAATATTGTACTTAATTACTATTAGAGTCAGACTCTAGATCAAATAGTGTACTTAATCACTATTAGAATCAGACCCTAGATCAAATATTGTACTTAATTACTATTAGAGTCAGACTCTAGACAAAATAATGTACTTAATTACTATTAGAATCATACTCTAGATCAAATATTGTACTTAATTACTATTAGAGTCAGACTCTAGACAAAATAATGTACTTAATTACTATTAGAATCATACTCTAGATCAAATATTGTACTTAATTACTATTAGAGTCAGACTCTAGACAAAATAATGTACTTAATTACTATTAGAATCATACTCTAGATCAAATATTGTACTTAATTACTATTAGAGTCAGACTCTAGACAAAATAATGTACTTAATTACTATTAGAATCAGACCCTAGACTATGTGGTACAACTATCTCTAACACCCCCAGGATTAGAAGAGAGCATTGATAAGTTATTTGCAAGATGTGTTTCAATGTTGATAAGATTGAAGAAATGGTCTGTTGAATTCAACATGGTTGTAGGGCTGAAATCCTATTAAAGACTTTAACACTTTGGATTATGTCATTTTAATGAGTGAGTTGATTTATTTAGATTTTAAAACTAAATTCAAACTTCTCTCCACATCCAGACATTTACAGATGTTTACTGTCTTGAGACCTACAGCAAGACTTGTCATGGAGATATTTAGCAAAGAACCTGCAAAAATTTGGTAAAGTTTTCCTTCCCATTGTATAGAAGTAAATAAACTAGAATTGTAGGTCATGTTAAAGTAACCTTGTCCTATCAGCACATGACCAAAGTGTTCCAATAGTTCTGGCCATAAAAGCAAGAAAGTCAATTTTAAGAAAAGATAGAAAACAGAAAAAACTATATGATCTAGTAAATTGATACTGATTTTAAGATAAAAACATTTTAATATAGATCTTTTTTACTGGATCACTTCTCTGAGGAACCGGTCTCATGAGAGATCTTTGATTAGAGTTTGTAGAGCTCCAGCGTTTCAAGTAGACTTTCAAAATAGTTTTTGAGTGAATGAAAAAAAAAAATGTTTTGAGTTATTAAAGTCTCTCCCTTTTCAGACCTTGCAATCTTTGGAACAAATGATGTCAAGGTCATCTGTTTCTGTGGCCCACAGTTAGTGAGGGTGTCATGTGGCCAGCACAATGACCAATCACCTTTACTTTTCCCCAACTTATGTCAGGTACTCATTAGAGCTGGGTGGACTCAGAGGTGCCCTAGTCTTCACAAGGATTTGAACCCGGGACCCCTTAGTTCTGAATCCAAGCATTTTACCACTTAGCCACCGCTCTTCCATGTTTTGAGTAGACTAAAAAATATTTTTAAAGTAGATTTTATAATAATGCTTCAAGTAAATTTTGAAAATATATTTTGAAAACATTGAAAAAAAATGTTTTGTGCTCTTGGTTCAATGTTTAAAAACATTTTTACAGCTTCTTACGCCCTGATACTGTATCTCAGATATTGAACTTTAGTAATGTTATGTATGGTAGTAATGTTGCGGTTGTAGAGACTTGCCAGGGACTAGTGCTGGCTTGTGTCTTGGAGAGACTTGGAGGTATGTAATGAACATGAACACCTCTATAGATTTTAAATTTACTGTTAGTCAACTATGCAATGAAGGAACTTCCAAACTATATCCAGAGTTTGTCTTTGAACATTTCAGGTCATGGTAAAGTGATTCACATTGTTCCCAATACAAGTGATACTCTATGTAGGTTAGTTGTAAACACATTTTTAACATATCTGCTATCTTAATGTAAACATTCTGACATTATATCTAAATGTAAACATTCTGACATTATATCTAAATGTACACTTTCTAATATTATATATAAATGTAAAAATTCTGATATTATATCTAAATGTAAACATTCTGACATTATATCTAAATCTAAAAATTCTGATATTATATCTAAATGTAAACATTCTGACATTATATCTAAATGTAAACATTCTGACATTATAATGAATGTAAACATTCTGACATAATACAAAATGTAAATGTCACAGCTTTCCTATTCTATTTATAATTATAGTTCGATAGAATCTACCTTAGGTCTCGATAGGTCTAGGTGTCCCTGGTTCACTTCTAGTTAACGAAATGAAACAATTAACCACTAGATCAAACACGTAAACTTTAATCAGCTTTACTGCATATCACACACACAAGCTGGTCTTTGTCTGACAACAAAACACACTTCCGGTCATTCGCGCAGATTGTAAAAATAGATTATACATACATACACACATTCATCCGTGACATCTCGCCCCTCCTAAAATTATAATCAATTTTTACAAAGATACATAAAAAACACGATTAAAACAAGTATCAAACATTACACCACAATACAACAAAATGTTCGTTCGATAGGCCACAAAGGCTCTGGGTAAGCCACACAGTCGTTTATGTATCCAAACAACTTGAACATAGTCACACAGACTTTAATGTAGTCACACAGACTTTAATGTAGGCACACAGACTGCAGTCTATAGTTAAGACACACAGTCTTAGAAGATGAAGACACACAGTCTTAAAAGATGAAGACACACAGTCTTAAAAGATGAAGACACAAAGTCTTAATTGTAGACAGAAAGTCTACCATCATGCACAAAAGTCTAAACTGTTGAAGACACAAAGTCTTTGACCAAGCAACACATGCTTGTAAGAAGCCACGTAGGCTTATATCTATGATAAGCGTGACAGAATGTCCGCTACGACGTTTCCTTTACCTGGAATATGCTGCACTTCGAACTGAAAGTCCTGAAGCATCAGGGCCCAGCGAGTTACCCTGGAATTCACTGACTTACGTGTGTTTAAACAGCATAATGGTACATGATCTGTGCGGAGTACGAATGTTCTGCCCAACAGGTATCTGGCCAACTTGGTTACTGCCCAAACAACTGCCAAGCACTCTCTTTCTACGGTGCTGCATCGTTGTTCTGCTGAAGACAACTTTCTACTGACGTACATAACGGGATGTAGAATGCCTTGTGATTCCTGTGCTAGGCATCCCCTGATAGCAACAGCAGATGCATCAGTAGCTAGTATGAATTCCTTCTGACAGTCAGGTAGACGCAGGATCGGCTCCTCAGCAAATGCCTTCTTTATCTTCTGCAGCGATACTTCACAGTCATGTGACCATCTGATCACGTTGGGTGCTCCCTTTCTGGTCAGGTTTGTGAGTGGCTCAGTCATCTCTGCAAAATCTGCTATAAACCTTCGATAGAAGTTGCAGAGTCCCAATAAACTACGGACCTGTCTCTTGGCTGTTGGCTGACAAAGATTCATAATCCGTTGTCGCAGTTCAGGTTGTGGTTTCAGAGAGTGTCCTCCAATTACATATCCTAGAAATGAAATGTTCTTGCAACCAATCTCCACTTTAGATGGTCTCACGGTTAAACCATTTCTCCTTAATGTATCTAGAACCATTTCTAGATGTTGTAGGTGATCTGACCAAGTAATGTCATGAATGCAGATGTCGTCTAGGTAGCACAGTACATGGGGTAGATTAGACAACACCTTTCTCATCATTCTGCTGAATGTTGCTGGTGCGTTGACAAGCCCAAAACTCATGACATTAAATTGGAATAAACCAAAAGGACTACTAAACGCTGTAAGTGGTTTAGCTTTATCTACCAAAGGTATCTGCCAATACCCACGGGTCAGGTCTAGCTTTGTAAAAAATGTTGCGTCTGCCATTTGAGGTAACAAGTCTTCAGGATAGGGTAATGGTTCCGAATCAAGCACAGTAACTTTGTTAAGCTTCCTGTAGTCAACACATATTCTTACTGTGCCTGATTTTTTTCTAACCACCACCATATGTGCCGTGTATGGTGACTCTGTTGGTGATATAATATCTAACTTCAGCATCTATTGAATCTCTTCCTCCACTTCCTTCATATACCCTAAAGGTACTGGATACGGTTTCTGTTTCGCTGGTTCTGAGTCTTTGAGAATGATGTCGTGTTTAATTGCTGCAGTTCTCCCTGGTACATCCGTCAAGATATCATCATATCTAGCCAGTACTTCTTTCACTTGCTTCGTTTGCTCTACTGATAGTGATTCTTCAATTTTGCAATCTGTCCAAGTTTCTGATTGCTTTAAAGTTAATACAGATAGTAATGAACCAGTCAATTCATTTTCGTCCTTCTCTGGTTCATTAACTATCGCACAACTGGAACTTACTACTTCATCAGTGTTAGCATTACTTTCCTGTGACTTTCCACCAAACTCTCTTAACATGTTGATGTGAAATGTTTTTAGTTTTCCTCTCATATTGATTTGGTAATCTACTGCAGTTATTTTCTTGACTACTTGAAATGGTCCTTGCCACTGAACAATCAGTTTACTGTCTTTCCTTGGAAGTAGTATATACACAAGGCTTCCTCCTTGAAGTTTTCTTAAGAGTTTTATTTCTGTTAACAATGGTTCTGTGTCGTGCTAACTGTGATTCTAATGCTTGCTTTGCAAGTTGACATGTTGTTACCACTTTCTCTCTGAGCTTGACGACATGTTGATAGCTTGTTCTAGATTCATTATCAAGATTTTCTTTTGTCAACAAATCTTTCAGCAAACTAAGTGGACCTTTCGGGTTTGCTCCATACAATAATTCGAAAGGTGAAAATCCTGTACTTTCTTGTGGAACTTCTCGATAAGCAAAGAGAACTGCTGGGATGTACATGTCCAAGTCTGCTGGTCTGTCTAGTACTACTTTGCCTAATAATCATTTCAAAGTCCCATTCCACCTCTCGCAAACCGCATTGCTTTGGGGCCTGTAAGGCGTTGTGAAGGTTTGACGAATCCCTAACTGTTTCAGAAACTGATGTGTTAACTCGGACGTAAACTGAGTCCCTTGGTCACTTAGAATTTCTTCAGGGAATCCTAAGCGAGATAAAATGTTGAACAATTCATGAGCTACATTTTCTGCAGTTATTGTCTTTAATGGCACGGCTTCTGGCCAACGCGTGCATAGGTCAACCATCGTAAGGATGTATCTGTATCCTCTTTTAGACATAGGGTTTATGGGACCCACAATGTCTACGCCACTTTCTGAAATGGTCTATCTTGCAGATCTGTGACCTATAATGGGGCTTTTGTATAACGATCTCTGGGCGTTGTACTGTGTGATGTACTTGTTCAGACTGTCTTGAGGTCAACTCTAGATGACTTGAATTTCTATTAATTACTCTGCAAGCGTTTGAGTTTTATTGTTCGGGTGTATTCAGTGTAGTTGATCAACAATACAGAATAAACAAGACGATCGATTTAACGAGTAAAGAGATGTGGTCAACACTGATGAACAGTTCATACTATATTTATTCCAATAAAAGGCCAAAGTAAAAGTCTATGTCAACTAAATACGTCTTTGCCCTAGAGAATTCTATCGCTAACTGATTTTCCAGTCTCTAGCCCAAAATATCCCAAACGTCACGAGTCCCGTTCAATATACGTCTTCTATGGTGCGTCGCTAAATAACTAATACTATAAACAAGGTGTCTAACAACTGGCACAAGTGCTGCACGCTGAACAATATTTTTTCACATCTTTAAATATTCCTGGCCAGGAAAAGTTATTTAGAATTCTTTGTCTTGTTCGTGCTGTCCCCATATGACCCGCAAAAGTTGAGTCATGACCTATATCTAAAATTCAGTTTCTGTCGGCAGCAGGAACGACTAGCTGTAGTTTAGCTTTGTTATCTTGTCTCATCAGAAGCCCATTTGTAGCGGCCCACGAAAGGGGAAAAGACGCTATTAGTTTTGTGCGAAATGTCTGTCCGTCTGTCCCGTTTAGATCTCGTAAACTAGAAAAGATATTGAAAATCAGACATCACAATATTTTAGACCATTCAAAGTTCTGATGCAACGGCTACTTTTTTTTTTCCTGAAAGCGAAAAATCTAAAAATCTGAAAGGGGAACTAGTTAGGCCAGGTTTACATCTTACTGTGCATTCACTTGCACCTATCCTTTGATCTGCTGCACCGTTGGGGCACTACACAAGATCTGTCAACCTTATTTCTCCATTGTTATCTCTCATTTGTCTTTGATATAATTTCATTTGGATGTTCTTTCTGAAAATATTGAAGCCTGCCTGGGTGGACCACTTCGAGGGCCGATTTTAAGTTTGTGTTTCCACACACAGTCTTTGTTCACTTTAAATTTACTAGTAGGATGCTTCGCCAATTCAAAAAGCTTAACCAATGATTGGTCCTCCTTTTGTTTCAATGCATAACTGGATGTTAATTCTGATTCTGGCTGTTCGTTCTGACTATGTAGTATCGGTTGTCCCTTGTTATCTATTACACCAGATTGAGATCTTGTTACCGCATTTGTAACTTCTGACATTGCTGACCTTTGCCACTTGTATATATCTGTGATGGTAGGCTCAGTTATGCCAGTCACGTTTCCTAGAATCAAGTCAGCTGCAGGCCTCTCCAACACACATGCTTCAACCTTCCCAGATAAAAATGGCGTATCTATGTCAATGACCGCTGTGGGATATTCTTCAATTGTTCCTCCAAATGTCATACACTGGACTTCCTTACCGGTCAACTGGTGAGGGTGCACATGTAGTCTCTTCCCTCCGATTGTGGTCGCTCCTGTGTCTCTCAGGACCATAAACATGCTGTTCATTTTTGGTCTTAAGTTGTGTCCACCAGGACCATTGGTACTTTTGCTTTGAATTGGTGACATTGGCGGCTTTCTAAATGGAGACTCAACACCTGTATTTACTTCCTCTTGCAGTCCATTTGGGGTGCTGTGACTATTCATGTAACCAAGTCACTCCATTTCTCCCAGCAGCTGTTTTGGCAGGATATCAAGAGAGAGGCCAGTCCATTCTTTTACAATGTCCAGCCAGATTTTCTTTGGACCTTTTCTTTTTGCTCCCTCCACTCTACCTTGAAGGATGACTGAAGACAGTGAGTCATGTCTTACACTAGGACTAAACCAGATCAGCTCTTGTCTCATCACAGTATTTTTTGCTGGTACCCTGCATTTTTCTATAGCATTTACTCTCAAAAGCTGAGAATTCTTCTTTCAGCCTCAAAATTCAGTGTCCAACTTTCACAACCTCAACATTCAGTGTCCAACTTTCACAACCTCCACATTCAGTGTCCAACTTTCACAACCTCAACATTCAGTGTCCAACTTTCACAACCTCAACATTCAGTGTCCAACTTTCACAACCTCAACATTCAGTGTCCAACTTTCACAACCTCAACATTCAGTGTCCAACTTTCACAGCCTCAACATTCAGTGTCCAACTTTCACAACCTCAACATTCAGTGTCCAACTTTCACAGCCTCAACATTCAGTGTCCAACTTTCACAACCTCAACATTCAGTGTCCAACTTTCACAACCATATAGAGTTAGAACCAGTAAATGAGCACAAATACCTGTCACATGACTGATTGTTCAAGCACTATGCACACACACTGACTTCTGACACAATAGACACATGCAGAAAATAAACAACTCAGTTATACTGCACCAATGTTTCTATCAGCACTACTAAATTCAATTTTTGTATTTCTCAGACAAGTCATGAACTATTTCAACTTGACTAAAGATCAGTTAGACCATTTCTATTCTGTGCCAATAACCTGCTTGAAAGTAGAGACAGATGGTACTCAACACAAGTCATTGAACATAAATAGTAGCACAGAAATACCCGGAGACACACTCGTGTCATATTCTAGAACAGAATTACCAGCAATAGAAATGTTACCAGATAGGACTGATGATGTCAACGAAGCAGAAAAGTCTGACATAATGGTTAGTCTTAATTTTATATAATATTCAGTTTTTTTTTTTTATTCCACAGAATTTAATATTTCATTTGTTTGTGTCCACAGACGGAGGAGAAAGAGGCAGAAAAGAAAAAAAGAGAAGTGAAAAGAGAAGAAAAACAAAAGAGGCAAGAAGCTGCTGCTGCATTAATACAAAATAAAAAGTTAGACAGGTGAGTGTCACATGCAGGTCTGTCACATTGGAATCTGTCAGAAGTGTCTGCGGTGATAAAGAGTACAATGAACTAGGATTGCACCGGATATACCTTTTGATATCTTGCGAGCCAAAAGGGGCTGGAGAGTAAAATATGATATTCGTGTGGACATACCTACATGGTGTTACTGAACATTTTGCAAAACACAATAACATACCTATATACATTTTATTTTTTTCTGCTTTTATTTACCTTTTTTTTTCTTGCCATTGAGTGGTCAGGCAGGAACTCATTGGCATGGTGAATGTTCTACCCTTACACTAGTTCCAGCTGTCATGAGACATAGAATCATTCTGACTGTTAGATTCTTGTTAGCAATTAAGTGAGATGTATTGAAATCTCATCTGGAAGAGAACATTTTTATTTCATCTTGTTGCCTCTCAAGGAAATTGGCTTGAAGTGTTTACTTTGAAATGAAAAGTCATCTCTATTTTTGTTCTTATCTATGAATACTATTGAATTTATCTGTACACAAAATAGAATTACAATGACAATTCAAATACAACAGATTTGTAGTCCTTTGAAACAAAGGTGCAGATTTCCAATGGTTGGTTCAACATTTTCACTACCTAATTCACTCTAAGAGATTCTCCACTACACTCTAAATATCTCACTACGTCCTAGACCAGTCCGTTTGCTGTGGACTGCGACGGGTAAGGGGGGATAAAGAGATCCTGGGGTTTGAGTGGTGGCTATCTGAGGATAAACCACCACAACACAATACTTTGCTTCCAAGTTCCCCTAGACCTGAGGCCCAGATGGCCCGCTCTGGGTCAATCGGCTGGTCATGCCGAGCTACCACTATGCTGGAGGGCGGTGGCTGTAGGGTCAATCAGGGAGCTGCTGTATCGGACACATGTTCGATGCAGCAGCTGACTGAGTATAGCACCTGTGTAGCCCTGGTGGGCTCATTCTGGACTTCCGAATGGCCCGTCCCCTTGTTGGACTCGATGGCGGGTGGGGAGCACAGGTGCCGAATTAACAAGAATATATATGGACAAAAAAAAACCCACCGTCCCGAGACATGACGTTAAACTGCGCTCCTCTTTCCTTAGCACTTTTGGAGCTCAAAAGTGCCCTACTTCTTTTCTATCATTGTGTCTGCCTCCTCTTTTCCTCAGTCTGCCTTCATTGATCATCACTCTGTCTCCTTATCTCTAAATATCTCACTACGTCCTAGACCAGTCCGTTTGCCGTGGACTGCGACGGGTAAGGGGGGATAAAGAGATCCTGGTGTTTGAGTGGTGGCTATCTGAGGATAAACCACCACAACACAATACTCCAAGTTCCCCTAGACCTGAGGCCCAGATGGCCCGCTCTGGGTCAATCGGCTGGTCATGCCGAGCTACCAGCTCGAGGGTCAATCAGGGAGCTGCTGTATCGGACACATGTCCGATGCAGCAGCTGACTGAGTATAGCACCTATGTAGCCCTGGCGGGATCATTCTGGACTTCCGAATGGCCCGTCCCCTTGTTGGACTTGATGGCAGGTGGGGAGCACAGGTGCCGAATTAACAAGAATATATATGGACAAAAAAAACCCCAACAAACTACTTGCCCCAGATTTAAGTCTGGGCAAGAGACGCCGTATTGAGGCAAAAAAGGAGGAGGCCACAAAAAGCTGTACTACCTGGCCATCATTTTTGGTGGTCAGGTGCACAGAGGAGGGGAAAAGTCTGACAAAGCTGAGCCCTTTCCTTATCTATAAGGGACTCAAGTCAGTAGTGGGAGAGCCCAAGAGTGTGTCTAAGCTACACAAATCAATGGAACTTCTTGTAGAAGTAGATGGCAAGACACACTCTGATGGGCTTTTAAGATGCAGAGAGTCTGAACACCAGCAGAGGTGTAATCAGCTCTAGGGACCTACTGGAATGTTCCGAGAAGGAAATAGTGGAGGGCATTGAAGGAGTCACCCATGCCCGGCACATTACCAGGCGCAGGGATGGTGAGAAGGTCAAAACTGCCATATTATCTATTATCCTCACATTCGGAACTAGGACACCGCCAGAGTATGTGAAGGCAGGATACCTACGAGTTCCAGTGAGGCCCTACATACCTAACCCCATGAGGTGCTTCAAGTGCCAGGGTTATGGACACGGCGCGGCAGTCAGCAAGAGGAACACTGTGTGTGCTAGATGTGCTGGAGAGGGTCAGGAGTACAAGGCAAGAAATGGATGTACCTTCAGCCAGGCGAAATCGGCTGTACTGGCCCTACCCAAGGGCCAATTCGGCTTGACAAAGACCTACATCCAGGCTGTTGCTAAGATAGGAAGATCCATAGCCACACAGACGGACACATTGACCCCACCACCCCCTCCTCCTCCTCCAACTCAGAAGAAAACATTGCCAAAGAACACAACTCTGAAGAAACAAGAAAGCCCTGTTGTCATGCTAAAGAACAGGTTCTCTGTGCTCGCTAATGAGAGCATGGAGATTGAGCAGCATGTCAAAACCAATACTCCGGGAGAACCCGGAGACATCATGTCTGACACAGGTTCTCCTCAGAGAACCCAGCCAGACACCCCAACCTCTACCAAATTAGAGGTTGACCAACTCCCTAAGGGGAGAAATCAAAGCGGAGAGGATGCCCGAGGCGAGAGAGGAGGAAATGACCTCCGCTCTAACCAGAGGGATCTCCCCTCTCCAGAGAGAAAGACTTCCCCCAAAAGGGGGTTGTCCTCCTCTCCATCCAAACCCAAGAATAAAAATACCAAGGTCACTGGAATAAAGGGAAACCCCTCCGGGGGCCTCCCAAGGCCAAATAGCTCCAAGTAGGTCATCTAGAATAAGCCATGGATTCCAGAATTGTACAGTGGAATTGTAGAGGCCTCAAGGCCAATTACGAGGAAATGCAGCTACTGATGGACTCTGAGACTCCTGTAGCTGTCTGCTTACAGGAAACATTTCTGAAAGATTGCATCAGCTTCCAAAGCTACCGTGCTTATAGCAAGAATGTTGAAGATGCAGAGAGAGCATCAGGTGGAGTCTGTATCCTTGTGAAGGATAGCATCCCCCATGAGAGGGTAGAACTACAGACCACACTACAGGCCGTAGCAGCTAGGATAACCCTTCACAAGGTTATCACTTGCTGCAGCCTGTATCTACCACCAGGCGCTCCATTAAACCGAACAGACATGGAGGACCTATTGAAACAACTCCCCCGGCCTTATTCAATCCTTGGGGATTTCAATGCCCATAACACCATGTGGGGATCCAACAATACCGACACAAGAGGTCGTATGCTGGAGGATATCTTCCTCCAATATGATTTATGCATACTTAATGATGCATCACCGACCTACTTGCACCCAGGAACTGGATCACTCACATGCATTGACCTCACCGTATGCGTTCCCGGACTTCTGGACGATTTTAAATGGTCAGTTAGCAATTATCTTCGGAGAAGTGATCACTTCCCAATCATCATTACTAACAATCTCCCTTCATTGGGACGACCTCAGCGGTGGAAACTGAATAAGGCCGATTGGGAACAATTCCAAAAAAGATGCTCCGAGGATATCAGAAAATATCCTCCATGAACAGAACCCAGCTGATACCTTTGCTAGCAAGCTACTAAGTATAGCCAGGAAAGTTATACCCCTAACCTCTGCAAATCCAAAACGGCCTAGCAAACCATGGTTTGATACAGCTTGCAAAAGTGCTATTGGCGATAGGAAAAAATGACTGGCTGCATTTATAAAGAATCCTTCCCAGGAAAACCTAAAGCTATTCATGATAGCTAGAGCAAAGGCTAGACAAACCATACGGTTAGCCAAAAGGAATTCCTGGAGAAGTTTTGTCGGCAGTCTGGATGCCAAAACTTCTGCTAGAGCGGTTTGGAAGGCAGTAAGGCGAATCAAAGGGAAAGAATCAAATGCAATAGGGCATTTGAAAAACCAAGGACGAACTGTCACGTCCCCCAGAGAAATAGCTGACTGCCTTGCATCCTCAATAGCAGAAAAATCATCCACTGCACACTACACGCCAGAGTTCCAAAAAGTCAAAACCAGGGAGGAAAGACACCCCATTTATTTCAGGTCAGAGAACAATGAAGACTACAACAAACCGTTCTCGCTTGAGGAACTGAGGGAATCGCTGGACAAGTCACATGACACAGCGCCTGGAGAAGACGAAATCCATTACCAGTTCCTCAAGCACCTTCCCGAACCCTCATTGGCAGTCCTGCTAGGGGTCTATAACTGTGTGTGGCAAACAGGCGCTTTCCCAAACAGCTGGAGGAAAGCCACAGTTATACCGATACCTAAACCGGGAAGAGACGGCTCTGACCCAGCTAACTATCGACCAATAGCACTAACAAGCTGCATCTGCAAAACCATGGAAAGAATGATTAACAGTAGGCTGGTCTGGTACCTGGAAAGGAATAAAGTGATCTCCAACTACCAGTGCGGATTCCGGCAGGGGTGGACAACAACTGACCACCTGGTAAGGCTGGAAGCTTATATTAGAAATGCATTACTCAGAAGAGAACATCTAGTAGCTGTATTCTTCGATATAGAAAAGGCCTATGACACAACCTGGAAACATGGCATTCTACGTGACCTGGCGCTTATGGGGCTTAAGGGACACCTCCCCCGTTTTGTGGAGGAGTTCCTGAAAGATCGAAAATTTCAGGTTCAAGTGGGCAACTCCGCTTCTGACACTCATGACCAGGAAATGGGTGTACCCCAGGGCAGCATTCTGTCAGTCACCCTGTTCAACATTAAAATAAATAGCATCATAAATGCGCTGTCCCCTGGCATAGAGTGCTCTTTGTATGTTGATGACTTTGTCATTTTTACTTATGGGAAAAACATGAACACCTTAGAAAGAAAATTACAGTTATGTTTAAACAAAATTCAGGGTTGGGCAAACGATAATGGTTTCAAATTTTCAGACTCCAAAACAGTTAGTATGCATTTTTGTAATCTAAGGGGACTCCACCCAGACCCTGAACTATTTATACACAAAAAGAAGATCCCTGTCGTGAAAACTACAAAATTTTTAGGCCTCACCTTAGATTCCAAATTTAATTTTCTCCCCCACATTAAGGAACTTAAGAAGAAATGCCAAAAGTCATTAAACATACTTAGAGTACTCAGCCATACGGACTGGGGAGCTGACAGAGATACCTTGCTGCTGCTTTATCGGAGTCTAATTCGATCCAAGTTAGACTACGGATCCATAATATATGGAGCAGCAAGGAAGTCGTACCTAAAAATACTGGAACCAATACAAAATGCTGCCCTGCGTCTCTGTCTCGGCGCGTTTCGTACATCACCTATCCCAAGTCTCCATGTGGAGGCTGGAGAACTCCCCATGGATATAAGAATGAAAAAGCTTGCAATGCAGTATATAGTCAAGCTAAAATCCAAACCCACGAACCCTGCTTTCGACTCCATATTTAACCCCACAGAGGTAGAATTATACAATCGAAGGCCTAACGTCATACAGCCGTTGGGCCTCCAAATGAGAGAACCCATCCAAAATTTAACCCCACCCATTGACCAAATCTCTAAAATAGAAACCCCTCAGAATCCTCCTTGGCTAATGAATAAACCCAAATTAAATTTATCCCTCCTTAATTTCAAAAAAGAAAATACAGACCCAAGCATACTACAAGTCCACTTTAGGGAACTGCAGGAGAGCTACGGAGATTGTGGCACCATCTACACAAACGGATCCAAAATGGATGGAAAGGTCGCGTGTGCCTGCTCCTTTCGGAACAAAACAATCTCCCGTAGACTCCCCGATGGCTGCTCCATCTTTACGGCCGAATTGCATGCAATATCGCTTGCACTTATGGCCGTTAAAGCATCAGAAAGGAGGAAATTTATAATCTGCTCCGACTCCAAATCTGCATTGCAAGCTTTGGGGCGGATGAAGACTGACATCCCATTGGTACATAAGAGCCTGAAGCTGTTGGACCAAATAACAGCCGACCGTAGGGATGTCACCTTCATCTGGGTCCCCTCCCATGTTGGCATTGAGGGAAACGAAGCCGCAGACAGAGAAGCAAAGAGAGCCCTAAATCATGCTGTGTCAGGAACCCAAATTCCCTACTCGGACCTGAGACAAAGTATTGCCTCTGCCACCTATTGAGAGTGGCAGAACCGATGGGAGGCTGAGACTCACAGTAAACTCAGGCAGACTGTGGCGGATGTCAGGTGGCGGCCCACATCTAAGGATCTGACAAGGCGCGGTAGCACGACCATGTCCAGACTTAGGATTGGCCACACCTACACCACGCACTCTTTTGTACTGAAGAGAGAGGAGCCCCCACTTTGTGAGTACTGTGACTCTTGCCTCACCGTGGAACATATCCTCGTTGATTGCCCCAGATACCAGGATGTCAGGTCGAAATATTTTAGAGCCACTAATTTAAATACACTATTTGATAATGTCGACCCTGGGAAGGTACTGGGCTTTATCCGGGAAGTGGGGCTATCTACGAAGATCTGATTTATGAATTTGTGAACATGCACTATTTACATTAGATTTTTACCAAATATTTAAATTTTTACTACCTTTACTATTTTAACTGTGAATAGACCTTGATTTTAATGATATGACTGTATAGAATCTGGCCCTTGTTGTTTAGAGAGAGAGGGATCCTTAAGGGACTGCAGGCACGACATGGCCTAAATTGTGCTGATGTGCCTCAAATCAAAAAACAAAACAAAACAAACCTTATGGCCTAGAAGATTCTCCACTACACTCACACCTTATGGCCTAAGAGATTCTCCACTACACTCACACCTTAGGTCCTAATGAATTATTTGTTTGTAACAGTTTCTAAATGTTGCTTCCAGTTTGATCATTGCATGTAAATACAATCCTCTACCAGTAGTGAAGAAACTAATTCAATTCCTGCCACCATCTCGCTGTGTTGTTGTTTACTGTCAGTATATAGAGGTATGTTTTGTCTTGGCACTGGACTTTTAGTATAACACTTGTGTTGATCCAATTATTGTGTGACACTTTAATTGATATAACTAGACTTAATATAACAGTTTAATTGATTTAACTAGACTTAGTAATAATAATAGACTTGTATTGCCAAACTAGTCCAATGAATTTTGTATTTTTTTCTTGTAGCCTCTAGTTGAATGTTACACTTGGATCAAAGAGCAGCAAGTTGGTTGTCAGTTGAAGTTCTCAGAAACTTGGTGCAGAGACTACCAGGTAAGCACACCAATGCTGTGGCTAGAATGCACTGGGTTCTGAGTTACATTCATGTGACTGGCAACACCATTGCTGGCCCACCAGGGAAGGCTAACACCACCTAGAGAAATGGAAAAGTGGTTTGAGTGCTGGGACAAGTCCCAGAAAGTCATATTTCCCTGTGGCTGCTCCTAGTGTCCCCTTGGCTCATAAGTTCACACAGCCAAGGCCAAACTTTCTACTCATAGTGCCCCCCCCCCCCCCCCCCCCCCCCCCCCCGCAGTGAAAAAGATGAAACTGTGTCTCATATTCTGTTTGACTGACCCGGATTTGCTGACCTCCCCCTGACTTGCTGATCTCAATCTCAACAGGTCTGGAAAACCACAAATTCTCAGCAGTGTTTCTGTTCAGGGCTTTTGTAAAGAGGATTTGAACCTCTCAAGCCCTCACTCGAAATTTGATTATGATTGTTTGCTATTAAATGACACACTTGAAGTTCATTTGAAATTCTCATCCTATTTTGTCCAAGCTTTAATGACATTCTGGTTTAAATTGACCTTCCTAGCTCTCCAGCCAAATGTTGTAGGATAACCCCAGGAGATTGCTGACATCACCTATGTGGTGGGAAGTGTGGTCGAGAGGCCAAGTGCGCTTGAACTTGGCTTGGCTACCTAGAAGGGGGCTCGAGGTTCGACACCCGACTCGGGCAGAGTTGTGTTTACTGAGCGCCTAAAGGCAGCACGGAAAACCAATTCCTAGATACCCCCTCCCCCCCACTGGTCCACAAATGAGATTGGACCAAAAGCGCTCTGAGCATGCTATAAGCATGAAAGTAGCGCTATATAAAAGCTATAATAATAATAATAATGTGGTCATGTTGTGCCATTAGATTTTTAGCACTAATTGAATACTGATCTATATAACCTGTTTCACTCAATGGATACTGATCTATATAACCTGTTTCACTCAATGGATACTGATCTATATAACCTGTTTCACTCAATGAATACTGATCTATATAACCTGTTTCACTCAATGAATACTGATCTATATAACCTGTTTCACTCAATGAATACTGATCTATATAACTTGTTTCACTCAATGAATACTGATTTATATAACCTGTTTCACTCAATGAATACTGATTTATATAACCTGTTTCACTCAATGAATACTGATCTATATAACTTTTTAGACTTGCTCTTCTCTTCAGGTGTTACCAAATCAAACCCATCCAGTGATCAACATGAGTGGAACTGGGGGCTATCTCTTGACTTACACAACAGTCAGCAAGTTGTCTTGATGTCTTCATTGCAACACAACAGTCAGCAAGTTGTCTTGATTGAATGTCAGTCAATAAATTGATTTACACAACAGTCAGCAAGTTGTCTTGATTGAATGTCAGTCAATAAATTGATTTACACAACAGTCAGCAAGTTTTCTTGATGTCTTCATTTCAAATTCATATTGAATGTCAGTCAATAAATTGAGTTACACAATTAGACAAAAATAAGTTCTTATTTTGATTTTACAGCAGAGACCAAGTCAATAAATCAGACAATAAATCAGAGACCAAATCTGTGTCAACATAATAAAATGAACATTTATTTAGTAGCTTGAAACTATAATACAACCAATAGTATTGAAAGCTATACAATAGCAAATTGCTGGTACAGTATCTCTCTAATGTTGAAATAATCTTCACATAGTGTTCCTTCCAGTTTCATTTGGCCTGCAGCATCCTGAGGAAAAATTTTAGAATTCACAAGTCAAAATGATCATCATTGAAAAGACAAATAAAATAGCCTTCAAGTTAAGATCTAGTTTCTCAAGTACAGTCTCATCATGATTAATGCATAGCATTTGGTGATAAAACAAAACAAAGTTTAGCAGCAAGAGGAAACAAACTTAGTGTAGTGACATCAAGAAATGAACCTTTTACTTCAGAGACACTTCACAGAAAAAAGAAACACTAATAAGAACTTAAACAAAAAAAAAAAGAAACTTACACGTCTGACTGCTACTTGATTGTTACAGATTAAAACTCCGCCAACAAACTCACACTGAACACCAGCATTGATCAGAATCAACTTAAAATCAGAAAGTTTGGGTTCATTGATAAAAACAGCTGGGTGAGCTGGAACCTGTGGAGACATGCATTGAATAACACTCTCAGCTTTAAGTAACTAAGGTTTAGTATTCATATATTAGATAACTCGAAGACAAGCCATATTATAAGATTACTGTCTCAACGAACACATAAAGTTTTTTTTTAGATTAAATTCTCATCTAACACATAAAGTGACTAAGTTTTTTTTTAGATTAAATTCTCATCTAACACATAAAGTGGCTAAGTTTTTTTTTAGATTAAATTCTCATCTAACACATAAAGTGGCTAAGTTTTTTTTTAGATTAAATTCTCATCTAACACATAAAGTGGCTAAGTTTTTTTTTAGATTAAATTCTCATCTAACACATAAAGTGGCTAAGTTTTTTTTTAGATTAAATTCTCATCTAACACATAAAGTAGTTTTCAAATGGATTTCTTTTAGTCTCTAGGCTCAGACAAAGAAACATTAGAAACAAAAACACACTAGCCGTATGTTGAAATCATTTCCTCCATCAGCCTAATGAACTCAGACTATTGCTAATGTCAACACTTTGGCTGCAGTAGAGAACTAGATGTCAACACTTTGGCTGCAGTAGAGAACTAGATGTCAACACTTTGGCTGCAGTATAGAACTAGATGTCAACACTTTGGCTGCAGTATAGAACTAGATGTCAACTCTTTTGCTGCAGTATAGAACTAGATGTCAACACTTTTGCTGCAGTATAGAACTAGATGTCAACACTTTGGCTGCAGTATAGAACTAGATGTCAACACTTTGGCTGCATTATAGAACTAGATGTCAACACTTTGGCTGCAGTAGAGAACTAGATGTCAACACTTTGGCTGCAGTAGAGAACTAAATGTCAACACTTTGGCTGCATTATAGAACTAGATGTCAACACTTTGGCTGCAGTAGAGAACTAGATGTCAACACTTTGGCTGCAGTATAGAACTAGATGTCAACACTTTGGCTGCAGTATAGAACTAGATGTCAACACTTTGGCTGCATTATAGAACTAGATGTCAACACTTTGGCTGCAGTAGAGAACTAGATGTCAACACTTTGGCTGCAGTAGAGAACTAGATGTCAACACTTTGGCTGCAGTATAGAACTAGATGTCAACACTTTGGCTGCTGTATAGAACTAGATGTCAACACTTTGGCTGCAGTATAGAACTAGATGTCAACACTTTGGCTGCAGTATAGAACTAGATGTCAACACTTTGGCTGCATTATAGAACTAGATGTCAACACTTTGGCTGCAGTAGAGAACTAGATGTCAACACTTTGGCTGTATAGAACTAGTTGTCAACACTTTGGCTGTATAGAACTAGATGTCAACACTTTGGCTGCAGTATAGAACTAGATGTCAACACTTTGGCTGCAGTATAGAACTAGATGTCAACACTTTGGCTGCATTATAGAACTAGATGTCAACACTTTGGCTGCAGTAGAGAACTAGATGTCAACACTTTGGCTGTATAGAACTAGTTGTCAACACTTTGGCTGTATAGAACTAGATGTCAACACTTTGGCTGCAGTATAGAACTAGATGTCAACACTTTGGCTGCAGTATAGAACTAGATGTCAACACTTTGGCTGCAGTATAGAACTAGATGTCAACACTTTGGCTGCAGTAGAGAACTAGATGTCAACACTTTGGCTGTATAGAACTAGTTGTCAACACTTTGGCTGTATAGAACTAGATGTCAACACTTTGGGTCTAGATGTTCACTTAACTAACCAGATTTCAGTATTCAACTTACCAGAGCTGGAGGTAAAGCTTCTAATGTTGGTAAACTTGTGGAGAGTTGATCTGTGAACAAACAGAAGGAAAAAAAAACTGTACTTGAACCTAATGCACAGGGCAGCTGTAATGAACCTTTAGTTTGGGAAAGTAAAGGTGATTTGTCATTGTGCTGGCTACATGACACTCTGCTAATTAACCATTGGCCAAAGAAACAGATCACCGTAACATCCTCTGCCCTATAGATTGCTAGGTCAGAAATGGTACTTGAATCCCAGCTGTATTACAAACTACTAGAATGAAATGACTATTCTTGTGACTAACCTTTTCTCTTCTTGTTAATTTCCTTGCTACTCTCCTCCGTTTCTTCCATGTCCTCCTCCTCTTCTTCCTCCACTGGGGGGACATCCAACTGTCCATCTACCCAGGCCAGCTCCATATCTTTGGCTTTTGAAAGTTCCAGAGAACTGACCAGATGATCTCTAAGCCGCACCTGATAAGGAAAGATTCACACAGTGCTTGGATCTAATACATAGTACTGGCATAGGTTGTAGTGAGAAGGTGACAACTGGTATAGGTTGTAGTGAGAAGGTGACAACTGGCATAGGTTGTAGTGAGAAGGTGACAACTGGTATACATTGTAGTGAGAAGGTGACAACTGGTATAGGTTGTAGAGAGAAGGTGACAACTGTTATAGGTTGTAGAGAGAAGGTGACAACTGGTATAAGTTGTAGAGAGAAGGTGACAACTGGTATAGTTTGTAGAGAGAAGGTGACAACTGGTATACATTGTAGTGAGAAGGTGACAACTGGTATACATTGTAGTGAGAAGGTGACAACTGGTATACATTGTAGTGAGAAGGTGACAACTGGTATAGGTTGTAGAGAGAAGGTGACAACTGGTATAGGTTGTAGTGAGAAGGTGACAACCGGAATAGGTTGTAGAGAGAAGGTGACAACTGGTATAGGTTGTAGTGAGAAGGTGACAACCGGAATAGGTTGTAGTGAGAAGGTGACAACTGGTATAGGTTGTAGAGAGAAGCTGACAACTGGTATACATTGTAGAGAGAAGGTGACAACTGGTATAGGTTGTAGAGAACAGGTGACAACTGGTATACATTGTAGTGAGAAGGTGACAACTGGTATAGGTTGGAGTGAGAAGGTGATAACTGGTATAGGTTGTAGAAAGAAGGTGATAACTGGTATAGGTTGTAGAGAGAAGGTGACAACTGGTATAGGTTGTAGAGAGAAGGTGACAACTGGTATACATTGTAGTGAGAAGGTGACAATTGGTATAGGTTGTAGTGAGAATATCTAAATGACAACTAGTAAAGATTGTAGTGAGAAGGTGACAATGGCAACTGGTATTCGTTAGTCATAGAGAACCACAACACTATTACTTCAAATTATCAAACCAGAGTTATGCTACTCCATTTATTGAGTTATATCCCATGTGAAAATTTGTTAATATATGCCACAGATCATAGACATGAGAAATATTAATATTCTTCAGCAACTGGATATAGGCCTCACAAGTCTTCTCCATTCACTGGATATAGGCCTCACAAGTCTTCTCCATTCACTGGATATAGGCCTCACAAGTCTTCTCCATTCACTGGATATAGGCCTCACAAGTCTTCTCCATTCACTGGATATAGGCCTCACGAGTCTTCTCCATTCACTGGATATAGGCCTCACGAGTCTTCTCCATTCACTGGATATAGGCCTCACGAGTCTTCTCCATTCACTAGATATAGGCCTCACAAGTCTTCTCCATTCACTGGATATAGGCCTCACAAGTCTTCTCCATTCACTGGATATAGGCCTCACAAGTCTTCTCCATTCACTGGATATAGGCCTCACAAGTCTTCTCCATTCACTGGATATAGGCCTCACTTCTCCATTCACTGGATATAGGCCTCACTTCTCCATTCACTGGATATAGGCCTCACTTCTCCATTCACTGGATATAGGCCTCACTTCTCCATTCACTGGATATAGGCCTCACTTCTCCATTCACTGGATATAGGCCTCACTTCTCCATTCACTGGATATAGGCCTCACTTCTCCATTCACTGGATATAGGCCTCACTTCTCCATTCACTGGATATAGGCCTCACTTCTCCATTCACTGGATATAGGCCTCACTTCTCCATTCACTGGATATAGGCCTCACTTCTCCATTCACTGGATATAGGCCTCACTTCTCCATTCACTGGATATAGGCCTCACTTCTCCATTCACTGGATATAGGCCTCACTTCTCCATTCACTGGATATAGGCCTCACTTCTCCATCCACTGGATATAGGCCTCACTTCTCCATTCACTGGATATAGGCCTCACTTCTCCATTCACTGGATATAGGCCTCACTTCTCCATTCACTGGATATAGACCTCACAAGTCTTCTCCATTCACTGGATATAGGCCTCACTTCTCCATTCACTGGATGTTATGTTAAGTGACACAGCGTTCATCGCATTAAAACGTTTTCAGAAACTAATTTGTAAACAAGCAAAATATAAATAAATACATACAAACCAACAACAAAACGTTTATTATGGAAAGAACTGCACACTTACTGACACATCTGTCAATACTGCAAGATATTTTATCCTTTTCAAATTTCAAACAAAATCAATTAATGCCAACTACCAATCTATAACACATGAACTTGTTCGTTTTGAGATTGATTCAAGTCATCGACCAAGGGCACATTTCCTCTTGATCCAAACAAGAACAGTGACAGTACGCGAGTGACTTCTCAGACAGACAGACAGACAGAGTGAAAGCTTTGGGAATACTCCATCCTGACACCTTCTCAAAACACTGATTTAGTATTGGGCTGCTCCTGTGAGCTACACACATCCAAGTGTTGGCCCGAAGATAGATGTAGCCTCAAAATAACATTTTTACTTTCTAGGCCTAGTTTACTACTGCCAGCCCGACTTGGAATAGGTTTCTCCCTCTCCATAGATGTGTTATAAAAGTCTATCGACAAATATTCAGGTTTTGATGTCTCCATCTTTACTCCGGCACCCGGACTTCATAGTAAATATTCAGGGAGAACTAACGAAATACCGGCTGTAAAAAAGAATGTTTGAAAATTTGGCAGGAAATAAACGCCTGTCCAAATGACATTAAAGAACTGTCTCAAAACCCTCCAGCCATTCGATCATCTCCAAGTAAGTTTCTCTTGAGGCCATTTCAAATGTACTCAATGTTTTGTTAGACACCATTTCAAATGTACTCAATGTTTTGTTAGACACCATTTCAAATGTACTCAATGTTTTGTTAGACACCATTTCAAATGTACTCAATGTTTTGTTAGACACCATTTCAAATGTACTCAATGTTTTGTTAGACACCATTTCAAATGTACTCAATGTTTTGTTAGACACCATTTCAAATGTACTCAATGTTTTGTTAGACACCATTTCAAATGTACTCAATGTTTTGTTAGACACCATTTCAAATGTACTCAATGTTTTGTTAGACACTTCAGAGAATATTGAAACTTGGAAGAAGTCGAAAGAGGAGGAGCAGGGCAAGTCTTCAAACTACACACAAAATAAAGCCATTTCCGGCACAGAGTCACGTGGTACAAGGGAGTGGAGAGCTCATCATCCTGACACCATTAGTTGAGTTGAAAGCAGTTGGAGTGACTAGAAACTTAGCAGTTGGAGTGACTAGAAACTAAGCAGTTGGAGTGACTAGAAACTTATCAGTTGGAGTGACTAGAAACTTATCAGTTGGAGTGACTAGAAACTTATCAGTTGGAGTGACTAGAAACTTAGCAGTTGGAGTGACTAGAAACTTATCAGTTGGAGTGACTAGAAACTTAGCAGTTGGAGTGACTAGAAACTTAGCAGTTGAAGTGACTAGAAACTTAGCAGTTGGAGTGACTAGAAACTTATCAGTTGGAGTGACTAGAAACTTATCAGTTGGAGTGACTAGAAACTTATCAGTTGGAGTGACTAGAAACTTAGCAGTTGAAGTGACTAGAAACTTAGCAGTTGGAGTGAATAGAAACTTATCAGTTGGATTGACTAGAAACTTATCAGTTGGAGTGACTAGAAACTTAGCAGTTGGAGTGACCAGAAACTTATCAGTTGGAGTGACTAGAAACTTAGCAGTTGGAGTGACTAGAAACTTAGCAGTTGGAGTGACTAGAAACTTAGCAATTGGAGTGACTAGAAACTTAGTAGTTGGAGTGACTAGAAACTTAGCAGTTGGAGTGACTAGAAACTTAGCAGTTGGAGTGACTAGAAACTTAGCAGTTGAAGTGACTAGAAACTTAGCAGTTGAAGTGACTAGAAACTTAGTAGTTGGAGTGACTAGAAACTTATCAGTTGGAGTGACTAGAAACTTATCAGTTGGAGTGACTAGAAACTTAGCAGTTGAAGTGACTAGAAACTTAGCAGTTGGAGTGACTAGAAACTTAGCAGTTGGAGTGACTAGAAACTTAGCAATTGGAGTGACTAGAAACTTAGTAGTTGGAGTGACTAGAAACTTAGCAGTTGGAGTGACTAGAAACTTAGCAGTTGGAGTGACTAGAAACTTAGCAGTTGGAGTGACTAGAAACTTATCAGTTGAAATGACTAGAAACTTAGTAGTTGGAGTGACTAGAAACTTAGCAGTTGGAGTGACTAGAAACTTAGGAGTTGGAGTGACTAGAAACTTAGCAGTTGGAGTGACTAGAAACTTAGCAGTTGGAGTGACTAGAAACTTAGCAGTTGGAGTGACTAGAAACTTAGCAGTTGGAGTGACTATAACAGTGTTTCTCAAACTTTTTGTCTAGCGGCACAGTAAAAAAATTACAAAATTTCGCGGCACACCACGAAGAGCAACAGTTGTTTTAAAAAGAAAAAAAAATTTTTTTACCCGTTTTTAAATATTACATTTAATGTGAAGAGTGTGCCTGTTTTTTTAAGAGCAAATGCGATCTAATCGAGGCTCCAAAGTCGACAAACAAACTCGCATTTCATCGTCTATTGTAAGAAGTCTCTCTCTTTTCTTAGACTTGATTTCAGTCAGTGCTGAAAATCCAAACTCACAAAACCATGAAGATGCAAAGGGAAGAATTATTTTGATTGCTTTTAAACTGATTGCAGGATATAACTTGATTGAAATCCAAAACACATCCAGGCTTTTCTCGGCAAAACTTGTTAAGAACTGCATCGTTTGTTTAAATCAATGAGCTGCTCTGCTTCTTCAATTGTCAGATTTGTAGATTCATTGTTTCCAAATGGATAACTGACCCATCCATACTCATTACTTCCAACTTTTGGGAAGTAATGCTGCAATGCTGACTGCAAGTGTGTCAAAGTGTCCAGAAGTTTGGAGGCGATTTCTTTAGTTGCAGCACATTCATTGTAAGTAGGAAAGTAGTCCTTTCGAGATCTTACTTTGTCACAAAGACAATTTTTCACCAAATGACTTCAGTTTAGATGATACAGTGATGATGATTTCCGATGGTCCTTTAAGACTTAAATTCAATGAATTTAATTTGTCAAATAAATCACAGAGAATTGTCACCTTAACCCACCAGATCTCGTCATTAATAGAAAATCCAGTCTTTTTTTTTTCAGCCCCCAAGAATGAAATTAGCTCAGCCTTGAGTTGGACGACACACTTTAACACTTTTCTCCTGGAGAGCCAACGAACCTTGGTGTGATACAGGAGACATTTGTAGTCTGAATCCATTGCTTCACAGAGCTGAGAGAAAAGTCGGGATGCATGCGGTCGAGATTTGATGAAGTTTACAATTTCAATCACTTGATCCAGAATAGACATCAAATCTTTCGGTAAAGACTTGAAGGCAAGAGCTTCTCTGTGGATCAAGCAGTGAACAACTAATACATTTGGATTTTCTTGATGCACAAGAGTGACGAATCCCTTTCTATTTCCCTGCATGGAATGACAGCCATCGGTGCAAACGCTGACAGTTTTTCCACTGTAGTTTGAATAGCAAAATGTTTTCGTTCACCACTTTGAAAATATCTTCGCCTTGAAGAGACCACAGCAGAGACATTTCATCGTCAGTCACGTCGAAGTGTTCGCAGATTTATCTAGTAAATCTGAAGATAAGTATTCAATTCTGCGCTAGATAGTATCATTTGACAAAGGAACTTTTTTAACTTTTCGGCGGCATCGGGTCCAAGGATAGTTTCAACAACTCTTGCTAAAGCTGGTGCAATGACCGATTCAGCCTCTGTCTGTGCTTTCTTGCGTTTTGCTAATAACTGAGCTTCCTTATAACTTGCAACCAATCCCTTTTCTGGCAGCTTTAGGTACTTCGTAAGTTTTTTTTAGCTTGTTTATTTTGTTGAGCCCTGATGTTTTCAAAGTATTTCTTCGGTTGCGCTTTTACAGCTGGATATTTTGTTTCCAAGTGTCTCTTCAATTTGCTTGGAACAAGCGCCTCATTCGACAGAATTGCATTGCAGATCAGACAGAATGGCAATGGAGTATCTTCAGGTCCCGAAGATATGAAACCATATCCGATGTAATCTTCTTTGTACCTTCGTTTGGTTCATTGCTTTTCATTTAACGCTTTCGCAGTTTCATTCTTGCTAACGTCTTTCTCCATGGATAACAATGAATAAGGCTTAGTGATAATTTGTTATTATTAGCATACACCTAACAAATTTACATGAAACACATCGCTTATTATTATCGTTACCAATTCAAGAACTGCTGTACGTCTGCTAAGGCGGCCAACTTTTAGTCATTATAATAATATATGTATAGTGGACAATTCCATAACCTGAAGAGCTAACACTCCTTTCCGTCATAATGGAGCGATCCACTACTATTACTGGTCGCTGTAAGAGGAGATGTCATCGCAATGTAAAATACAAATTTAATAGTAGGCAGACCTGTGTAACGCTGCACGTGTGGTGTTTTGAAAACTCCCGCGGCACACCTGCAAATCTTCGGCGGCACACTAGTGTGCCGCGGCACACAGTTTGAGAAACACTGGACTAGAAACTTAGCAGTTGGAGTGACTAGAAACTTAGCAGTTGAAGTGACTAGAAACTTAGCAGTTGGAGTGACTAGAAACCTAGCAGTTGAAGTGACTAGAAACTTAGCAGTTGGAGTGACTAGAAACTTAGCAGTTGGAGTGACTAGAAACTTAGCAGTTGGAGTGACTAGAAACTTAGCAGTTGGAGTGACTAGAAACTTAGCAGTTGGAGTGACTAGAAACTTAGCAGTTGGAGTGACTAGAAACTTAGCAGTTGGAGTGACTAGAAACTAAGCAGTTGAAGTGACTAGAAACTTAGCAGTTGGAGTGACTAGAAACTTAGCAGTTGGAGTGACTAGAAACTTATCAGTTGGAGTGACTAGAAACTAAGCAATTGAAGTGACTAGAAACTTAGCAGTTGGAGTGACTAGAAACTAAGCAGTCAGTCCCAGTCACAAAATCTTCAGTGGAGTCTCCAACAAACTCGAGGAAATTCACTAGAAACTAGTCAGAGAAATGTTAGACCATCAAGGACAGGCATGTCAAACTCATTAAGATGTATGGGCCACATACAAAATCTACTATGACTTGAAGGGCCGCGGCCAAAAATCATTTAGAAAGCATGGCCTACTAGTTGTATGTAAATTAGAAACAATACAATAGAATACATTAATTAATGGAATACCTGTCCCTTAGTTAGCTAAATTTGTAGTGATATCACGCATTATTTTTGCTGTCCTGAAGCTTGACATCTTTTCTGGGATACAAGTTTGTTAATGTCAGGTTGAAGTTTGTTTGTCACTGACATTTTCATCACTGATGACAAATTTTGATCAGATAATCTCAAACGGTGAGGTGTTTCTGTAGCTTTCATTATGCAAAAGAACTGCTCACAGAGATCAGTGCTAGCAATTTGCAAACACATCAAGAATTCTAGCTGCAAATTTCGCAATTCAACCTACCGTTCAGGTAAATAACTGTACAATTTTGGCACAGCCAATTCTATTTACTTCGATTTCAACAAAGAATCTGACTGCTACTCTATCAGCTCTAGTTGCACATTACCAGCAGCAATTTCAGAATCAAATGAAAATGGAGATACAAATATCGAAAATTCTTGCTCGTATGAAACGAAGTCACGAAAACGGTTATTGAAAGCATCTAAATAACGATTCCAGGTGTAGGGCCTATTTACCAAATGTTGCAGCCGTATTTAATCTTTTAGTTCCTAACTAATCCTAACACGTTGAGAAGTGAACAAGGTTTTCTCTTGATATTTGGTTTATCCACAGTCGTCACTTTTCTTGAAGTCACTTCATATCATCACACACAGTTGCGACAATTTTGTCTTTACCTTGAAGTTTCAAGTTAAAGTCAGGTGACCAGTGAGATCAACAGCAAATGGCAAATCCTGAACCCATTCGTCAGTTGCTCCTCACGTGGAACTACTACTGTGTCCAAAGTCATCCAGAAACATTGAAAATTGGCGTTGATTTAAGCCACGGGCATGAATAAAATGGATAGCGATGAATTACAAAGTGAACACCTCAACACTTAACCTAAAAGAGTACTTGAAAGTTCATAAATAAATGAAATGACCACATGTCAAATATATTTTCCAAAAATTGTTTCCAAAACTCTGATCCTTAAAGACTGCTTCATAAGTTCAACGAAGTTGATGGTTACGTTTTAGTTTTTATCTATTTAGTAGCAGTCAATATTTGACATGAACATGAGTGCTGACTGGTGAACGCTTCATAATTTAACATTATTTTGATAATTCTTGAGGGCCGCATGCAAAGTGACATGCCTGATCCAGGACAACAAATAAAAGAACATTCACAATAAAATGTTAGATGGGTAAACGGTTACAGAATTATGTTCATTATTGATACGAGTTATGACACTGATTATGTAGCCTACATTAACCAATACGTATGTGTGTGTGTGTGTGTGTTTGTGTCTCTGAGTGTTAGTGTACACACTACGGATGATCAATTACCTGGTAGATATGTCTCTCTGTGGTGGCATCAATAACATCTCCAACTCTGGGACAGTAAACATTGCCTTCAACAAATGTTTGACAGTAATCTCCAAGATTCAGAGTTGCTTCCTCGGGACCATGGATTAAAATCTAAACATACAAAATATGTTCTATTAAATCAAATCTAGACACTACATCTTTTACATTACATCTTGTACACTAGGTCTGTACACGGCTGTACACTAGATCTTGGCACTAGGCCTGTACACTAGATCTTGGCACTAGGCCTGCACACTAGATTTTGGCACTAGGCCTGGGATATTAGATTTTGGCACTAGGCCTGTATATTAGATCTTGGCCTAAGGCATGTATATTAGATCTTGACACTAGGCCTGTACACTAGATCTTGGCACTAGGCCTGCACACTAGATTTTGGCACTAGGCCTGTACACTAGATCTTGGCACTAGGCCTGTACACTAGATCTTGGCACTAGGCCTGCACACTAGATCTTGGCACTAGGCCTGTACACTAGATCTTGGCACTAGGCCTGTACACTAGATCTTGGCACTAGGCCTGTACACTAGATCTTGGCACTAGGCCTGTACACTAGATCTTGGCACTAGGCCTGTACACTAGATCTTGGCACTAGGCCTGTACACTAGATCTTGGCACTAGGCCTGCACACTAGATTTTGGCACTAGGCCTGTACACTAGATCTTGGCACTAGGCCTGCACACTAGATCTTGGCACTAGGCCTGTACACTAGATCTTGACACTAGGCATGGAATATTAGATTTTGGCAGTAGGCCTGTATATTAGATCATGGCCTAAGGCATGTATATTAGATCTTGACACTAGGCTTGTATATTGTATCTTGGCACTAGGCCTGTACACTAGATCTTGGACTAAGGCCTGTATTCTAGATCTTGGCACTAGGCCTGCACACTAGATCTTGGCACTAGGCCTGTACACTAGATCTTAGCACTAGGCCTGTACACTAGATCTTGGCACTAGGCCTGCACACTAGATCTTGGCACTAGGTCTGTACACTAGATCTTGGACTAAGGCCTGTATTCTAGATCTTGGCACTAGGCCTTTATACTAGATCTTGGCCTTAGGTCTGTATACTAGCTCTTGGCACTAGGCCTGTACATTAGATCTTGTTACTAGGCATAGGCGTTCTATCTTAGTTTGATAAGCAATGCAGCTGCTCTTCCTATATAACTGAAACTGCTACACCCGCCATTCTGCACACTTTTTGTTCTCCTCTTTAGGAAAAGACGAAACTGCGGGTAAAAAGTCATTTGGTTCTGAACCTCCCTGCCCCCCCCCCTTTTTTTTTGCAATTCCAATAAAACGGCCCGCATTTGAACGCCCTCCCCAATAAACTTCTAGCCCGATGAATTAGAACGTCTCACACTTTTGGCCAGTTAATTCTGCAAAAAAAAAAAAAAAAAAAAAATTCTACTAACAATCTCTGACTATTCTTCTCAATTCTATATATTATTTCAAAATATTCGACAGTTGTTTAATGACAGGACCCCCCCCCCCTTCCCACACTTTATTTTGGCACCCAATGCAACATTTCTCTTCCCATGGAACAGTTGATTCTAGATCGAAATATGGCGCTTTGAACAACTGAAGTACAACTTGGTGCTATTCTACATTAGTTTGTTGACTCTTTGGACTATGTCGGCTTTATAAAAATAGTACTGGGATGAAACTGTGAATAAAAAAATGTTTTTGGGAGAAATGAACCGCTGTCGTTTCCATGGTGACAGGTGCTGAGTTGTTCTATGCACAAGGTAAGTAATAACAAATAACAGGCGATTTTTGTACTCGCTTATCTTCTCTTGGCAAACTTTCAAAGCTCTAAGCAGAATCAATATTTAAAACAATCACTACATTTTTAGAACCAGTCCCCTCCGTGGTACAATCAGTCACTCTGGTCAATCTGACAGTCAGTCTTTCGCTTTCCTTTTGGTCAGTCCACACTTTCATAGATCGAGACATGAAGTCAAGTTCAGTCAAGTAATTCATTCAAGCTTAGCAAGGCCACTAACTCTGAACAATTTCAACCTAATTTAATGTCTAGTGAATGTTCAATGAAAACATCAAATTTTACTTCCAAATAGTCAAAAGAAAAACCACCAGCCATTTTCAAAGCCAGAAACTTGCCGGAAGTGGAAAGAAGAGGTTTAGATAAGAGTATCGGGAATTCCCGTCACGTCACAAAGTGGATCGATTCCAACATCTTCTAAAGCTATCTGGGAAACAGTCAAAACGAGGCTCAACCCAAGTTTACGGAGAACTACTGGAGTCCTCCAGGGGGAGCTTTTGATTGGTGCACATTCTTGACAACGTTTTCTAGATTCAACATTATTTGAAACATAAGGAAAAAAAATTATCAGGCCGAAAATAAAACATTGGGTCTGGATGTTCAAATCTAAAATACACATTTGTTGACGATCAATGCTTGAACTGTGCATCTAATTAGGCACGGGTTTCGAATCGATGATAGAAACACACAAATGTGGCTTGAATCGATGGAAGAAACACACAAATGTGGCTTGAATCGATGTTCCTGATAAGTGACCTAAGAGATGTCTCTTAGATTAGTGTAGAAACACTTCTACCAAATATCGCCAAATTTAATAGGACTGAAATCTCATAGATCTGAAATCTCAGCTAAATCTGAGCTAAAAGTGTTAAAACTGAAATCTCTGCTAAATCTCATAATGTGAAATCTCTGCTAAATCTAATAAATCTGAAATCTCTAACATACGTCAGAAAACTTCCAGATCTCATATGTCTGAAATCTCTGCTAAATTCCATGGGTCTGAAATCTCTGCTAAAAGTAATACAACTGAAATATCTTCTCAATGTTATAGGTCTGAAACCTCTGCTAAATGTCAAAAATCTAAAATCTCTGCTAAACATCAAAGGTCTGAAATCTCAGCTAATAGTAATAAAGCTGAAATCCCTGCTAAATGTCACAGATCTGAAATCTCTGCTAAATGTCATAGATCTGAAATCCCTGTTAAATGTCATAGGTCTGAAATCTCTACTAAATGTCATAGATCTGAAATCTCGGCTAAATGTCATATGTCTGAAATCTCTGCTCAATGTCATAGATCTGAAATCTCTGCTCAATGTCATAGGTCTGAAATTTCTGCTAAATGTCGTAGATCTGAAATCTCTACTAAATGTCATAGATCTGAAATTTCTGCTAAATGTCATAGATATCAAATCTCTGCTCAATGTCATAGGTCTGAAATTTCTGCTAAATGTCATGGGTCTGAAATCTCTGCTAAATGTCATAGATCTGAAATCTCTGCTAAATGTCAAAGATCTTAAAATTCTTCTAAATGTCATAGATCTGAAATTTCTGCTAAATGTCATAGGTCTGAAATCTCTCTAAACATCAAAGGTCTGAAATCTCTGCTAAGAGTAATAAAGCTGAAATCCCTGCTAAATGTCACAGATCTGAAATCTCTACTAAATGTCATAGATATGAAATTTCTGCTAAATGCCATAGATCTGAAATCTCTGCTAAATGTCATAGATCTTAAAATTCTTCTAAATGTCATAGATCTGAAATTTCTGCTAAATGTCATAGGTCTGAAATCTCTGCTAAATGTCATAGATCTGAAATTTCTGCTAAATGTCACAGGTCTGAAATTTCTGTTAAATGTCACAGATCTGAAATCTCTGCTAACTGTCATAGGTTTGAAATTTCTGCTAAATGTCATAGATCTGAAATTTCTGCTAAATGTCATAGGTCTGAAATCTCTGCTAAATGTCATAGATCTGAAATTTCTGCTAAACATCAAAGGTCTGAAATCTCTGCTAAGAGTAATAAAGCTGAAATCCCTGCTAAATGTCACAGATCTGAAATCTCTACTAAATGTCATAGATATGAAATTTCTGCTAAATGCCATAGATCTGAAATCTCTGCTAAATGTCATAGATATCAAATCTCTGCTAAATGTCATAGATCTGAAATTTCTGCTAAATGAGATAGATCTGAAATCTCTGCTAAATGTCATAGATCTGAAATTTCTGCTAAATGTCAAAGATCTTAAAATTCTTCTAAATGTCATAGATCTGAAATTTCTGCTAAATGTCATAGGTCTGAAATCTCTGCTAAATGTCATAGATCTGAAATTTCTGCTAAATGTCACAGGTCTGAAATTTCTGTTAAATGTCACAGATCTGAAATCTCTGCTAACTGTCATAGGTTTGAAATTTCTGCTAAATGTCATAGATCTGAAATTTCTGCTAAATGTCATAGGTCTGAAATGTCTGCTAAATGTCATAGATCTGAAATTTCTGCTAAACATCAAAGGTCTGAAATCTCTGTTAATAGTAATAAAGCTGAAATCCCTGCTAAATGTCACAGATCTGAAATCTCTGCTAAATGTCATAGATCTGAAATCTCTGCTCAATGTCATAGATCTGAAATCTCTGCTCAATGTCATAGATCTGAAATTTCTGCTAAATGTCATGGGTCTAAAATCTCTGCTAAACATCAAAGGTCTGAAATCTCTGCTAATAATAATAAAGCTGAAATCCCTGCTAAATGTCACAGATCTGAAATCTCTACTAAATGTCATAGATATGAAATTTCTGCTAAATGCCATAGATCTGAAATCTCTGCTAAATGTCATAGATCTTAAAATTCTTCTAAATGTCATAGATCTGAAATTTCTGCTAAATGTCATAGGTCTGAAATCTCTGCTAAATGTCATAGATCTGAAATTTCTGCTAAATGTCACAGGTCTGAAATTTCTGTTAAATGTCACAGATCTGAAATCTCTGCTAACTGTCATAGGTTTGAAATTTCTGCTAAATGTCATAGATCTGAAATTTCTGCTAAATGTCATAGGTCTGAAATCTCTGCTAAATGTCATAGATCTGAAATTTCTGCTAAACATCAAAGGTCTGAAATCTCTGCTAAGAGTAATAAAGCTGAAATCCCTGCTAAATGTCACAGATCTGAAATCTCTACTAAATGTCATAGATATGAAATTTCTGCTAAATGCCATAGATCTGAAATCTCTGCTAAATGTCATAGATATCAAATCTCTGCTAAATGTCATAGATCTGAAATTTCTGCTAAATGAGATAGATCTGAAATCTCTGCTAAATGTCATAGATCTGAAATTTCTGCTAAATGTCAAAGATCTTAAAATTCTTCTAAATGTCATAGATCTGAAATTTCTGCTAAATGTCATAGGTCTGAAATCTCTGCTAAATGTCATAGATCTGAAATTTCTGCTAAATGTCACAGGTCTGAAATTTCTGTTAAATGTCACAGATCTGAAATCTCTGCTAACTGTCATAGGTTTGAAATTTCTGCTAAATGTCATAGATCTGAAATTTCTGCTAAATGTCATAGGTCTGAAATGTCTGCTAAATGTCATAGATCTGAAATTTCTGCTAAACATCAAAGGTCTGAAATCTCTGTTAATAGTAATAAAGCTGAAATCCCTGCTAAATGTCACAGATCTGAAATCTCTGCTAAATGTCATAGATCTGAAATCTCTGCTCAATGTCATAGATCTGAAATCTCTGCTCAATGTCATAGATCTGAAATTTCTGCTAAATGTCATGGGTCTAAAATCTCTGCTAAACATCAAAGGTCTGAAATCTCTGCTAATAATAATAAAGCTGAAATCCCTGCTAAATGTCACAGATCTGAAATCTCTGCTAAATGTCATAGATCTGAAATTTCTGCTAAATGCCATAGATCTCAAATCTCTGCTAAATGTCATAGATCTGAAATTTCTGCTAAATGTCATAGGTCTGAAATCTCTGCTAAACATCAAAGGTCTGAAATCTCTGCTAAGAGTAATAAAGCTGAAATCCCTGCTAAATGTCACAGATCTGAAATCTCTACTAAATGTCATAGATATGAAATTTCTGCTAAATGCCATAGATCTGAAATCTCTGCTAAATGTCATAGATCTGAAATTTCTGCTAAATGTCATAGGTCTGAAATCTCTGCTCAAAGTAATAAAACTTAAATGTCTGCTCAATATAACTGCCTTTCTCCTGTCCACTCCACGTTGGTAGACGCTGCTGTAACATAACTGAGGTTTAGGAGTGTGTAGCTTTCTATGTATATATATTTCTCTTCGTCGCTCAAGAGTTTGGACGAGAAGAAGAAGTTAAAAAAAATCACTCTCTTATTTCTGCGGATAGTCACCCCACGAACAAATAACAGGGGGGGGGAGAACAAGTATTCACCGGTCACTACTGATGGCTGCCTGGTCGTGCGGTTTGCGCGCTGGACTGTCGTTTGGATTTATCAAACCCTGCCCGCTCCCATCCCCCTTCAACTCTGAAGGAACATCCGAAACATGTAAAACATTTTACAAACATTTTGCAAACACTAAATAGCAGCGCCGGACTTAACCATTGTGACCAAGAAGTCATGGAAAGAGAACAAGTAATCTACTATGTATATTCACCCGTCACTAAATAGCTGGGCTGGACTTAACCATTGTGACCAAGAAGTCATGGAAAGAGAACAAGTAATCTACTCTGTATATTCACCCGTCACTAAATAGCTGGGCTGGACTTAACCATTGTGACCAAGAAGTCATGGAAAGAGAACAAGTAATCTACTCTGTATATTCACCCGTCACTAAATAGCTGGGCTGGACTTAACCATTGTGACCAAGAAGTCATGGAAAGAGAACAAGTAATCTACTATGTATATTCACCCGTCACTAAATAGCTGGGCCGGACTTAACCATTGTGGGGCCCTATGCGAAATGGATATCACGGGGCCAAGTTTGGGTAGGGAAGCGGATAATATTTATCGCGCGTAGGATTGGCGTTTTCCATATTGAATGACACCCCAAAATGACAATATTTGTCTATATATTCCGTATATTTTAAGGACTTTTTTGTATCTTTTGCAATTTCGGGAGATTTCCAGGAGCTCCTGTTAAATCGACAGGAGGGCTCGGGATATCTTTTTTTAAAGTTATTTTCATGGTTTAATTAAATCATTTATACACATTGAATTAGAGCGGGTCCTATGAAAGTGCGTGTCCTATAAAAGTGCGGGGCCTACTGCGGTCGCATAGGTTGCAGTGGCCTAAGGCCGGCCCTGCAAAATAGCGGCGTATGCTACGCCGCCAGGTCGACTAGTAAAGTATGATTAGACATGTCCACATCTCTCTTGGTGATTTTTTGCTTCTGCTAACGCGAATGTCTCTTGGAGTGTATTACTCAGACAACGGACACAATGCACTAAATACATTGAATAAAGACATTTGGTAGCAGCCCCCAAGGCACAACGTACACTCAACTATTAACCTCATAAAATAGAGTTACAGCTCCCTGTTCAGAATAAACTCATTGTTCTGTTCCCCAACTACACATGGCGTCTGGTACGTCGGCAAGGACCAAGTCACAACTTCCGTGTCAGTTTCAGACCGAGAGCGTTCCTGTGCAAAAGAGCACGAGATGATCAAGTGATTACAAAATCACTTCATGCCACAGTGAGTCTCAAACGAGTCTGTGACACCTGCCTACATTAACCGGTCTTTGATAATGTCTGGACTGTTTTCACTACTTGCTCTAAGGGACGACCCAAAGGCATTAGTGGCTACTGCTTAGGTCGCCAAGAGAGCGACCACAGACACACATTAGGTGGACTAAACCAATGCATCAATGTTTATGATTCAGGAACTAGCAGAGAGACACTTCCAATACATCAATGTTTATGATCCAGGTACTAGCAGAGAGACACTTCCAATGCATCAATGTTTATGATCCAGGTACTAGCAGAGAGACACTTCCAATGCATCAATGTTTATGATCCAGGTACTAGCAGAGAGACACTTCCAATGCATCAATGTTTATGATCCAGGTACTAGCAGAGAGACACGAATGAAGCCACAACTTAAAGACCTATCAATGGACCGTACCTCCCTGTGATGGAGGCTTTCTAGGCCTGAACAAGTTATTTATAGCACGGGCAACTGTCCCGTTGGTTCATGTTTCGCCATAATTCAGGACTTGGACTAACGGTTTCTCCCCCCCCCCACCCAACCGATTGGCCCAGACTTGCAGATCTCCGTCTAGACAGGTCACAGGTTCTTGGCATGCATGTGTATACTTGTCTGAAGAGAGGATATGAGCTTGTCAAGCCTTCACTCAGAGTTTGATGAGGATCTTTTATCTAACTAGTCTCCTTGAATTTGTTTCTTAGAGTCCTAGTGGGATCATTGTCACTGATTAGTGGGATCATTGTCACTGCTTAGTGGGATAATTCTCACTGTTTACCAACTGACACGGTATCAAAAGTCTTACCAGTTGCTTTGGTTTCATTTGTGATAAATATTTCTTGATCGACTTGCCATCGGAGCGACCTTCAAAGTCAATGAACTGGACTCTGGCGTTGATGTCCAATGTCACAGTGGAAGAAATACATTTAGTAGGAACCTCACTTGGATCTGAAATACATTTAGTTTCTTTATTAGATCAGGAGTTTGTAATCCACAGCCAGAGGAACACATTATCAGACAAAAAAGGTACAATGGATTGATTATTATGCGCTTTTCTTTTAGTAAAAAAATGAAATTATTTAATTATGTAGGACTCCAAATGCTAAGATTAATGAATCAATTATGAGTTCTGAATTTAGAGAAGTAATGAGAAATGATGGAAACATGACTCCAATTAGACACACATTTGAATTCTAAGCTAGACAGTACTGTACACACATTTGAATTCTAAGCTAGACAGTACTGTGCACACATTTGAATTCTAAGCTAGACAGTACTGTGCACACATTTGAATTCTAAGCTAGACAGTACTGTGCACACATTTGAATTCTAAGCTAGACAGTACTGTGCACACATTTGAATTCTAAGCTAGACAGTACTGTACACACATTTGAATTCTAAGCTAGACATTACTGTACACACATTTGAATTCTAAGCTAGACAGTACTGTACACACATTTGAATTCTAAGCTAGACATTATTGTACACACATTTGAATTCTAAGCTAGACAGTACTGTACACACATTTGAATTCTAAGCTAGACAGTACTGTACACACATTTGAATTCTAAGCTAGACAGTACTGTACACACATTTGAATTCTAAGCTAGACAGTACTGTACACACATTTGAATTCTAAGCTAGACAGTACTGTACACACATTTGAATTCTAAGCTAGACATTACTGTACACACATTTGAATTCTAAGCTAGACAGTACTGTACACACATTTGAATTCTAAGCTAGACATTATTGTACACACATTTGAATTCTAAGCTAGACAGTACTGTACACACATTTGAATTCTAAGCTAGACAGTACTGTACACACATTTGAATTCTAAGCTAGACAGTACTGTACACACATTTGAATTCTAAGCTAGACAGTACTGTACACACATTTGAATTCTAAGCTAGACAGTACTGTACACACATTTGAATTGCGAACCATGCAGACATACAATGTCCAGAACTAGTCAAATCGTGGCTTAGAAATGTACATGTGTCACTGTGTTTAAATCTTACAAGATGAAAGAGACTGTCTACCAGTGTCTGTGTTTAAATCTGAAGACAGTGTGAATGAATGGCAAGTGCGCGCGTCACTGTGAAATTTAATTAGGTCAACTGGGCGTGTCTGGTGTCTGGACACTGGTCATTAACTGGTACACAATCAACAAGAATTGACCATTCCCCTAAAGGTCCGCACTAAAGTGAACGATAAGCAAACGATGAAATAATGTCCAGATTATAAAACAAAATGTCCAGATGATAAAACACAATGTCCAGATGATAAAACACAATGTTTTATTTCAAGTGAATTTTAAATTGAATTTTCAGTTTTTGTATTGAGAAGTTTCAATGTGAATAACTTGCCAATAAGTGTCAATTTAAACATTAGTAGCTAGTGCTAGATTTTAGTCTAAAGAGTTATTTGCTAGCGCTAGATTTTAGTCTATAGAGTTATGCGCTAGTAAGTCTACGAGTTATTTGAAAGTATAAGAGAAGCATATAATATAGAACTATTAGACCTCGTCTAAATTCTCCTCCATTCTCTCTCCTCTAAACCAACTTGTTATTATTGGATCGAGTAGGTTTGGAGTCAAGGACTGACACAGATGTACACATACAACTATCTCAAGGACTGACACAGATGTACACATACAACTATCTCAAGGACTGACACAGATGTACACATACAACTATCTCAAGGACTGACAAAGATGTACAGATACAACTATCTCAAGGACTGACAAAGATGTACAGATACAACTATCTCAAGGACTGACAAAGATGTACACATACAACTATCTCAAGGACTGACAAAGATTTACACATACAACTATCTCAAGGACTGACAAAGATGTACACATACAACTATCTAGAATGTATGCTTAGTGTGGCAGCAAGTGAATAGTTCTAGAAAATACTAGAGAATAACGTTCTTCTAATGTTCGTTATAGTAAGAGAATTCACAACAAATTATTCTTCACTAGTAAGGAGTGAATGTAATGCTATAACGCTTGGATAAAAGTAAAATGCTTTCAAGATTGAATACATGTAAAATGTTATGAAGATTGGATACAAGTATAAAGCTATAAGCCATGGATAGATGTAAAATGCTTTAGTCTCTGATTTTTTCTTTAGACTTCAAGTCGTAGGTAGACAAGAGACCAATAGACAGGTCCAACTCCCGGCTTATATCAATTGAGTGACTAGACCAGAGACTGTCTGTCAACGGCCAGATGTCAATAAAAGCAACAGGTCAGCACAGACGTCAAGTACTCAAGGCAATCCTATTAAGCACGTGCGAAGTCTCGGTCATGGGAAACCAAAAATTACTGATGGTTTTAAAAGTAACGCGGTTAAGGAAATATTGACCGTAGCCTAACACCCTGAGAATGAGGCTTGCAGAGGAAGGAATGGGGCGGTGCGACATCTGGAGTCTTCATTTTGGACAATGATAAGACTGCTTGTCATGATTAAGTGAAGAAATCAATAGATCAAAGTATTGAACAACTGGGGGAGACGCTGGCTGTAACAGTATTACAAGTCAGTGTTGGGCTATGACAGTGAGTCAAACAAACTGAACAGAAAAACAAGTTCACGGATCAAACAGAAGGCATACAAACAGAAAAACAAGTTCACGGATCAAACAGAAGGCATACAAACAGAAAAACAAGTTCACGGATCAAACAGAAGGCATACAAACAGAAAAACAAGTTCACGGATCAAACAGAAGGCATACAAACAGAAAAACAAGTTCATGGATCAAACAGAAGGCATACAAACAGAAAAACAAGTTCACGGATCAAACAGAAGGCATACAAACAGAAAAACAAGTTCACGGATCAAACAGAAGGCATACAAACAGAAAAACAAGTTCACGGATCAAACAGAGGGCATACAAACAGAAAAACAAGTTTACGGATCAAACAGAAGGCATACATACAGAAAAACAAGTTCACGGATCAAACAGAAGGCATACAAACAGAAAAACAAGCTCACAGATAAATCATACAGAGGGCATACAAACAGAAAAACACGTTCACATATAGATCATAGTCATACACATATATATTGACACCAAATCTTGACATTAGAGAAAGCTTATAGACATTAGAGAAAGCTTATAGACATTAGAGAAAGCTTATAGACATTAGAGAAAGCTTATAGACATTAGAGAAAGCTTATAGACATTAGAGAAAGCGCGTAGACATTAGAGAAAGCTTATAGACATTAGAGAAAGCGCGTAGACATTAGAGAAAGCTTATAGACATTAGAGAAAGCTTATAGACATTAGAGAAAGCTTATAGACATTAGAGAAAGCTTATAGACATTAGAGAAAGCTTATAGACATTAGAGAAAGCTTATAGACATTAGAGAAAGCGCGTAGACATTAGAGAAAGCTTATAGACATTAGAGAAAGCGCGTAGACATTAGAGAAAGCTTATAGACATTAGAGAAAGCTTATAGACATTAGAGAAAGCTTATAGACATTAGAGAAAGCTTATAGACATTAGAGAAAGCTTATAGACATTAGAGAAAGCGCGTAGACATTAGAGAAAGCGCGTAGACATTAGAGAAAGCGCGTAGAAATTAGAGAAAGCTTATAGACATTAGAGAAAGCTTATAGACATTAGAGAAAGCTTATAGACATTAGAGAAAGCTTATAGACATTAGAGAAAGCTTATAGACATTAGAGAAAGCTTATAGACATTAGAGAAAGCGCGTAGACATTAAAGAAAGCGCGTAGACATTAGAGAAAGCGCGTAGACATTAGAGAAAGCTTATAGACATTAGAGAAAGCTTATAGACATTAGAGAAAGCGCGTAGACATTAGAGAAAGCTTATAGACATTAGAGAAAGCTTATAGACATTAGAGAAAGCGCGTAGACATTAGAGAAAGCTTATAGACATTAGAGAAAGCTTATAGACATTAGAGAAAGCGCGTAGACATTAGAGAAAGCTTATAGACATTAGAGAAAGCTTATAGACATTAGAGAAAGCTTATAGACATTAGAGAAAGCGCGTAGACATTAGAGAAAGCTTATAGACATTAGAGAAAGCTTATAGACATTAGAGAAAGCTTATAGACATTAGAGAAAGCTTATAGACATTAGAGAAAGCTTATAGACATTAGAGAAAGCTTATAGACATAAGAGAAAGCTTATAGACATTAGAGAAAGCTTATAGACATTAGAGAAAGCGCGTAGACATTAGAGAAAGCGCGTAGACATTAGAGAAAGCTTATAGATATTAGAGAAAGCTTATAGACATTAGAGAAAGCTTATAGACATTAGAGAAAGCTTATAGACATTAGAGAAAGCTTATAGACATTAGAGAAAGCGCGTAGACATTAGAGAAAGCTTATAGACATTAGAGAAAGCGCGTAGACATTAGAGAAAGCTTATAGACATTAGAGAAAGCGCGTAGACATTAGAGAAAGCTTATAGACATTATAGAGAAAGCGCGTAGACATTAGAGAAAGCGCGTAGACATTAGAGAAAGCTTATAGACATTAGAGAAAGCTTATAGACATTAGAGAAAGCGAGTAGACATTAGAGAAAGCTTATAGACATTAGAGAAAGCTTATAGACATTAGAGAAAGCTTATAGACATTAGAGAAAGCTTATAGACATTAGAGAAAGCTTATAGACATTAGAGAAAGCTTATAGACATTAGAGAAAGCTTATAGACATTAGAGAAAGCGCGTAGACATTAGAGAAAGCTTATAGACATTAGAGAAAGCTTATAGACATTAGAGAAAGCTTATAGACATTAGAGAAAGCTTATAGACATTAGAGAAAGCTTATAGACATTAGAGAAAGCTTATAGACATTAGAGAAAGCGCGTAGACATTAGAGAAAGCTTATAGACATTAGAGAAAGCGCGTAGACATTAGAGAAAGCTTATAGACATTAGAGAAAGCTCGTAGACATTAGAGAAAGCGCGTAGACATTAGAGAAAGCTTATAGACATTAGAGAAAGCTTATAGACATTAGAGAAAGCTTATAGACATTAGAGAAAGCGCGTAGACATTAGAGAAAGCTTATAGACATTAGAGAAAGCGCGTAGACATTAGAGAAAGCTTATAGACATTAGAGAAAGCTTATAGACATTAGAGAAAGCTTATAGACATTAGAGAAAGCGCGTAGACATTAGAGAAAGCTTATAGACATTAGAGAAAGCGCGTAGACATTAGAGAAAGCGCGTAGACATTAGAGAAAGCGCGTAGACATTAGAGAAAGCAAGTAGACATTAGAGAAAGCTTATAGACATTAGAGAAAGCTTATAGACATTAGAGAAAGCGCGTAGACATTAGAGAAAGCGCGTAGACATTAGAGAAAGCTTATAGACATTAGAGAAAGCTTATAGACATTAGAGAAAGCGCGTAGACATTAGAGAAAGCTTATAGACATTAGAGAAAGCTTATAGACATTAGAGAAAGCGCGTAGACATTAGAGAAAGCTTATAGACATTAGAGAAAGCGCGTAGACATTAGAGAAAGCGCGTAGACATTAGAGAAAGCTTATAGACATTAGAGAAAGCGCGTAGACATTAGAGAAAGCGCGTAGACATTAGAGAAAGCGCGTAGACATTAGAGAAAGCTTATAGACATTAGAGAAAGCGCGTAGACATTAGAGAAAGCGCGTAGACATTAGAGAAAGCTTATAGTTATTAGAGAAAGCGCGTAGACATTAGAGAAAGCTTATAGACATTAGAGAAAGCTTATAGACATTAGAGAAAGCGCGTAGACATTAGAGAAAGCTTATAGACATTAGAGAAAGCTTATAGACATTAGAGAAAGCGCGTAGACATTAGAGAAAGCTTATAGACATTAGAGAAAGCGCGTAGACATTAGAGAAAGCGCGTAGACATTAGAGAAAGCGCGTAGACATTAGAGAAAGCTTATAGACATTAGAGAAAGCGCGTAGACATTAGAGAAAGCTTATAGACATTAGAGAAAGCTTATAGACATTAGAGAAAGCTTATAGACATTAGAGAAAGCTTATAGACATTAGAGAAAGCTTATAGACATTAGAGAAAGCTTATAGACATTAGAGAAAGCGCGTAGACATTAGAGAAAGCGCGTAGACATTAGAGAAAGCGCGTAGACATTAGAGAAAGCGCGTAGACATTAGAGAAAGCGCGTAGACATTAGAGAAAGCTTATAGACATTAGAGAAAGCTTATAGACATTAGAGAAAGCGCGTAGACATTAGAGAAAGCGCGTAGACATTAGAGAAAGCGCGTAGACATTAGAGAAAGCGCGTAGACATTAGAGAAAGCGCGTAGACATTAGAGAAAGCGCGTAGACATTAGAGAAAGCGCGTAGACATTAGAGAAAGCGCGTAGACATTAGAGAAAGCTTATAGACATTAGAGAAAGCTTATAGACATTAGAGAAAGCGCGTAGACATTAGAGAAAGCGCGTAGACATTAGAGAAAGCTTATAGACATTAGAGAAAGCTTATAGACATTAGAGAAAGCGCGTAGACATTAGAGAAAGCTTATAGACATTAGAGAAAGCTTATAGACATTAGAGAAAGCGCGTAGACATTAGAGAAAGCGCGTAGACATTAGAGAAAGCTTATAGACATTAGAGAAAGCGCGTAGACATTAGAGAAAGCGCGTAGACATTAGAGAAAGCGCGTAGACATTAGAGAAAGCTTATAGACATTAGAGAAAGCGCGTAGACATTAGAGAAAGCGCGTAGACATTAGAGAAAGCTTATAGACATTAGAGAAAGCGCGTAGACATTAGAGAAAGCTTATAGACATTAGAGAAAGCTTATAGACATTAGAGAAAGCGCGTAGACATTAGAGAAAGCGCGTAGACATTAGAGAAAGCTTATAGACATTAGAGAAAGCGCGTAGACATTAGAGAAAGCGCGTAGACATTAGAGAAAGCGCGTAGACATTAGAGAAAGCTTATAGACATTAGAGAAAGCGCGTAGACATTAGAGAAAGCGCGTAGACATTAGAGAAAGCGCGTAGACATTAGAGAAAGCGCGTAGACATTAGAGAAAGCTTATAGACATTAGAGAAAGCGCGTAGACATTAGAGAAAGCTTATAGACATTAGAGAAAGCTTATAGACATTAGAGAAAGCTTATAGACATTAGAGAAAGCTTATAGACATTAGAGAAAGCTTATAGACATTAGAGAAAGCTTATAGACATTAGAGAAAGCTTATAGACATTAGAGAAAGCTTATAGACATTAGAGAAAGCGCGTAGACATTAGAGAAAGCGCGTAGACATTAGAGAAAGCGCGTAGACATTAGAGAAAGCGCGTAGACATTAGAGAAAGCGCGTAGACATTAGAGAAAGCTTATAGACATTAGAGAAAGCTTATAGACATTTCAAACAGTTATTTGTGTTAGTAGATTTTTCATATAAACTTCGGAACAATTTTGGCGACTTTTTGTAAGAAAACTTTATGAAGTAATGTAGGTTGATTTCTTTTCAAAACCAATTTCTGAACATTCTTTACGGAAAAACTAACTTCTGTTATGTTTCTACAAGAAAATTCAATGTCAAGTCTAAAAAGTGTTTTTCAATAATAGTTTCTAGTAAATTAGTTTCTTATTTTAAAATCCTGAACAACTTATTGTCGATATTTTTCAAAAAAAAAAGTCATTTGACATAAACTTGTTTTAAGTTGAAAATATGAAACAATTGGATATCGATAATTAAACTATACTGACTTACTGTCCAAGAGAGTTGGCCGAGTCGTGTTGTGCAGTGTTTGTATAGAGTTGGCCGAGTCGTGTAATGCAGTGTTTGATTAGAGTTGGCCGAGTCGTGTAATGCAGTGTTTGATTAGAGTTGGCCGAGTCGTGTAATGCAGTGTTTGTATAGAGTTGGCCGAGTCGTGTTGTGCAGTGTTTGTATAGAGTTGGCCGAGTCGTGTTGTGCAGTGTTTGTATAGAGTTGGCCGAGTCGTGTAGTGCAGTGTTTGTATAGAGTTGGCCGAGTCGTGCAGTGCAGTGTTTGTATAGAGTTGGCTGAGTCCTGTAGTGCAGTGTTTGTATAGAGATGGCCAAATCTTGTAGTGTAGTGTTTGTAGAGAGTTTGCTGCGTCTTTTTGTGCAGTGTTTGTATAGAGTTAATCGAGTCATGTACTGCAGTGTTTGTATAGAGTTGGCCGAGTTGTGTAGTGCAGTGTTCGTATAGAGATGGCTGCGTCGTGTTGTGCAGTGTTTGTATAGAGTTGGCTGAGTCCTGTAGTGCAGTGTTTGTATAGAGATGGCCAAATCTTGTAGTGTAGTGTTTGTAGAGAGTTTGCTGCGTCTTTTTGTGCAGTGTTTGTATAGAGTTAATCGAGTCATGTACTGCAGTGTTTGTATAGAGTTGGCCGAGTTGTGTAGTGCAGTGTTCGTATAGAGATGGCTGCGTCGTGTTGTGCAGTGTTTGTATAGAGTTGGCCGAGTCCTGTAGTGCAGTGTTTGTAAAGTTTTCCAAGTCGTGTTGTGCAGTGTTTGTATAGAGTTGGCCGAGTCCTGTAGTGCAGTGTTTGTAAAGTTTTCCAAGTCGTGTTGTGCAGTGTTTGTATAGAGTTGGTCGAGTCATGTAGTGCAGTGTTTGTATAGAGTTGGCCGAGTCGTGTAGTGCAGTGTTTGTATAGAGTTGGCCGAGTCGTGTAGTGCAGTGGTTGTATAGAGTTGGTCGAGTCATGTAGTGCAGTGTTTGTATAGAGTTGGCCGAGTCGTGTAGTGCAGTGTTTGTATAGAGTTGGCCGAGTCGTGTAGTGCAGTGTTTGTATAGACTTGGCTGAGTCGTGTAGTGCAGTGTTTGTAAAGAGTTGGCCGAGTCCTGTAGAGCAGTGTTTGTATAGAGTTGGCCGAGTCCTGTAGTGCAGTGTTTGTATAGAGTTGGCCGAGTTCTGTAGTGCAGTGTTTGTAAAGTTTTCCAAGTCGTGTTGTGCAGTGTTTGTATAGAGTTGGTCGAGTCATGTAGTGCAGTGTTTGTATAGAGTTGGCTGAGTCCTGTAGTGCAGTGTTTCTATAGAGATGGCTGCGTCGTGTAGTGCAGTGTTCGTATAGAGATGGCTGCGTCGTGTTGTGCAGTGTTTGTATAGAGTTGGCCGAGTCCTGTAGTGCAGTGTTTGTAAAGTTTTCCAAGTCGTGTTGTGCAGTGTTTGTATAGAGTTGGCCGAGTCCTGTAGTGCAGTGTTTGTAAAGTTTTCCAAGTCGTGTTGTGCAGTGTTTGTATAGAGTTGGTCGAGTCATGTAGTGCAGTGTTTGTATAGAGTTGGCCGAGTCGTGTAGTGCAGTGTTTGTATAGAGTTGGCCGAGTCGTGTAGTGCAGTGGTTGTATAGAGTTGGTCGAGTCATGTAGTGCAGTGTTTGTATAGAGTTGGCCGAGTCGTGTAGTGCAGTGTTTGTATAGAGTTGGCCGAGTCGTGTAGTGCAGTGTTTGTATAGACTTGGCTGAGTCGTGTAGTGCAGTGTTTGTAAAGAGTTGGCCGAGTCCTGTAGAGCAGTGTTTGTATAGAGTTGGCCGAGTCCTGTAGTGCAGTGTTTGTATAGAGTTGGCCGAGTCGTGTAGTGCAGTGTTTGTATAGAGTTGGTCGAGTCATGTAGTGCAGTGTTCGTATAGAGATGGCCGCGTCGTGTTGTGCAAAGTTTGTATAGAGTTGGCCGAGTCGTGTAGTGCAGTGTTTGTATAGAGTTGGCCGAGTCCTGTAGTGCAGTGTTTGTATAGAGTTGGCTGAGTCCTGTAGTGCAGTGTTTGTATAGAGTTGGCCGAGTCGTGTAGTGCAGTGTTTGTATAGAGTTGGTCGAGTCATGTAGTGCAGTGTTTGTATAGAGTTGGCCGAGTCGTGTAGTGCAGTGTTCGTATAGAGATGGCCGCGTCGTGTTGTGCAAAGTTTGTATAGAGTTGGCCGAGTCGTGTAGTGCAGTGTTTGTATAGAGTTGGCCGAGTCCTGTAGTGCAGTGTTTGTATAGAGTTGGCCGAGTCCTGTAGTGCAGTGTTTCTATAGAGATGGCTGCGTCGTGTAGTGCAGTGTTTGTATAGAGATGGCTGCGTCGTGTTCTGCAGTGTTTGTATAGAGTTGGCTGCGTCGTGTTGTGCAGTGTTTGTATAGAGTTGGTCGAGTCATGTACTGCAGTGTTTGTATAGAGTTGGCCGAGTTGTGTAGTGCAGTGTTCGTATAGAGATGGCTGCGTCGTGTTGTGCAAAGTTTGTATAGAGTTGGCCGAGTCGTGTAGTGCAGTGTTTGTAGAGAGTTGGCTGCGTCGTGTTGTGCAGTGTTTGTATAGAGTTGGCCGAGTCATGTAGTGCAGTGTTTGTAAAGTTTTCCAAGTCGTGTTGTGCAGTGTTTGTATAGAGTTGGTCGAGTCATGTAGTGCAGTGTTTGTATAGAGTTGGCCGAGTCGTGTAGTGCAGTGTTTGTATAGAGTTGGCCGAGTCGTGTAGTGCAGTGTTTGTATAGAGTTGGTCGAGTCATGTAGTGCAGTGTTTGTATAGAGTTGGCCGAGTTGTGTAGTGCAGTGTTTGTATAGAGTTGGCCGAGTCGTGCAGTGCAGTGTTTGCATAGAGTTGGCTGCATCCTGTAGTGCAGTGTTTATATAGAGTTGGCCGAGTCGTGTTTGTAGAGAGTTGGCCGAGTCGTGTTGTGCAGTGTTTGTATAGACTTGGCCGAGTCGTGTTTGTAGAGAGTTGGCCGAGTCGTGTTGTGCATAGAGTTGGCTGCATCGTGTAGTGCAGTGTTTATATAGAGTTGGCTGAATCGTGTTTGTAGAGAGTTGGCTGAGTCGTGTTGTGCGGTGTTTGTATAGACTTGGCCGAGTCGTGTTGTGCAGTGTTTGTATAGAGTTGGCCGAGTCGTGTAGTGCAGTGTTTGTATAGACTTGGCTGAGTCGTGTAGTGCAGTGTTTGTAAAGAGTTGGCCGAGTCATGTAGTGCAGTGTTTGTATAGAGTTGGCCGAGTCCTGTAGAGCAGTGTTTGTATAGAGTTGGCCGAGTCCTGTAGTGCAGTGTTTGTATAGAGTTGGCCGAGTCGTGTAGTGCAGTGTTTGTATAGAGTTGGCCGAGTCCTGTAGTGCAGTGTTTGTATAGAGTTGGCTGAGTCCTGTAGTGCAGTGTTTGTATAGAGTTGGCTGAGTCCTGTAGTGCAGTGTTTCTATAGAGATGGCTGCGTCGTGTAGTGCAGTGTTTGTATAGAGATGGCTGCGTCGTGTTGTGCAGTGTTTGTATAGAGTTGGCTGCGTCGTGTTGTGCAGTGTTTGTATATAGTTGGCCGAGTCGTGTTGTGCAGTGTTTGTATAGAGTTGGCCGAGTCGTGTTGTGCAGTGTTTGTATAGAGTTTGCTGCGTCTTTTTGTGCAGTGTTTGTATAGAGTTGGTCATGTCATGTACTGCAGTGTTTGTATAGAGTTGGCCGAGTTGTGTAGTGCAGTGTTCGTATAGAGATGGCTGCGTCGTGTTGTGCAGTGTTTGTATAGAGTTGGCCGAGTCGTGTAGTGCAGTGTTTGTAGAGAGTTGCTGCGTCGTGTTGTGCAGCGTTTGTATAGAGTTGGCCGAGTTCTGTAGTGCAGTGTTTGTAAAGTTTTCCAAGTCGTGTTGTGCAGTGTTTGTATAGAGTTGGTCGAGTCATGTAGTGCAGTGTTTGTATAGAGTTGGCTGAGTCCTGTAGTGCAGTGTTTCTATAGAGATGGCTGCGTCGTGTAGTGCAGTGTTTGTATAGAGATGGCTGCGTCGTGTTGTGCAGTGTTTGTTTAGAGTTGGCTGCGTCGTGTTGTGCAGTGTTTGTATAGAGTTGGCCGAGTCGTGTTGTGCAGTGTTTGTATAGAGATGGCCGAATCTTGTAGTGTAGTGTTTGTAGAGAGTTTGCTGCGTCTTTTTGTGCAGTGTTTGTATAGAGTTGGTCATGTCATGTACTGCAGTGTTTGTATAGAGTTGGCCGAGTTGTGTAGTGCAGTGTTCGTATAGAGATGGCTGCGTCGTGTTGTGCAGTGTTTGTATAGAGTTGGCCGAGTCGTGTAGTGCAGTGTTTGTAGAGAGTTGCTGCGTCGTGTTGTGCAGCGTTTGTATAGAGTTGGCCGAGTTCTGTAGTGCAGTGTTTGTAAAGTTTTCCAAGTCGTGTTGTGCAGTGTTTGTATAGAGTTGGTCGAGTCATGTAGTGCAGTGTTTGTATAGAGTTGGCCGAGTCGTCAAGTGCAGTGTTTGTATAGAGTTGGCCGAGTCGTGTAGTACAGTGTTTGTATAGAGTTGGTCGAGTCATGTAGTGCAGTGTTTGTATAGAGTTTGCCGAGTTGTGTAGTGCAGTGTTTGTATAGAGTTGGCCGAGTCGTGTAGTGCAGTGTTTGTATAGAGTTGGCTGAGTCCTGTAGTGCAATGTTTGTATAGAGTTGGCCGAGTCGTGTAGTGCAGTGTTTGTAGAGAGTTGCTGCGTCGTGTTGTGCAGCGTTTGTATAGAGTTGGCCGAGTTCTGTAGTGCAGTGTTTGTAAAGTTTTCCAAGTCGTGTTGTGCAGTGTTTGTATAGAGTTGGTCGAGTCATGTAGTGCAGTGTTTGTATAGAGTTGGCTGAGTCCTGTAGTGCAGTGTTTCTATAGAGATGGCTGCGTCGTGTAGTGCAGTGTTTGTATAGAGATGGCTGCGTCGTGTTGTGCAGTGTTTGTTTAGAGTTGGCTGCGTCGTGTTGTGCAGTGTTTGTATAGAGTTGGCCGAGTCGTGTTGTGCAGTGTTTGTATAGAGATGGCCGAATCTTGTAGTGTAGTGTTTGTAGAGAGTTTGCTGCGTCTTTTTGTGCAGTGTTTGTATAGAGTTGGTCATGTCATGTACTGCAGTGTTTGTATAGAGTTGGCCGAGTTGTGTAGTGCAGTGTTCGTATAGAGATGGCTGCGTCGTGTTGTGCAGTGTTTGTATAGAGTTGGCCGAGTCGTGTAGTGCAGTGTTTGTAGAGAGTTGCTGCGTCGTGTTGTGCAGCGTTTGTATAGAGTTGGCCGAGTTCTGTAGTGCAGTGTTTGTAAAGTTTTCCAAGTCGTGTTGTGCAGTGTTTGTATAGAGTTGGTCGAGTCATGTAGTGCAGTGTTTGTATAGAGTTGGCCGAGTCGTCAAGTGCAGTGTTTGTATAGAGTTGGCCGAGTCGTGTAGTACAGTGTTTGTATAGAGTTGGTCGAGTCATGTAGTGCAGTGTTTGTATAGAGTTTGCCGAGTTGTGTAGTGCAGTGTTTGTATAGAGTTGGCCGAGTCGTGTAGTGCAGTGTTTGTATAGAGTTGGCTGAGTCCTGTAGTGCAATGTTTGTATAGAGTTGGCGAGTCGTGTAGTGCAGTGTTTGTAGAGAGTTGCTGCGTCGTGTTGTGCAGCGTTTGTATAGAGTTGGCCGAGTTCTGTAGTGCAGTGTTTGTAAAGTTTTCCAAGTCGTGTTGTGCAGTGTTTGTATAGAGTTGGTCGAGTCATGTAGTGCAGTGTTTGTATAGAGTTGGCTGAGTCCTGTAGTGCAGTGTTTCTATAGAGATGGCTGCGTCGTGTAGTGCAGTGTTTGTATAGAGATGGCTGCGTCGTGTTGTGCAGTGTTTGTTTAGAGTTGGCTGCGTCGTGTTGTGCAGTGTTTGTATAGAGTTGGCCGAGTCGTGTTGTGCAGTGTTTGTATAGAGATGGCCGAATCTTGTAGTGTAGTGTTTGTAGAGAGTTTTCTGCGTCTTTTTGTGCAGTGTTTGTATAGAGTTGGTCATGTCATGTACTGCAGTGTTTGTATAGAGTTGGCCGAGTTGTGTAGTGCAGTGTTCGTATAGAAATGGCTGCGTCGTGTTGTGCAGTGTTTGTATAGAGTTGGCCGAGTCGTGTAGTGCAGTGTTTGTAGAGAGTTGCTGCGTCGTGTTGTGCAGCGTTTGTATAGAGTTGGCCGAGTTCTGTAGTGCAGTGTTTGTAAAGTTTTCCAAGTCGTGTTGTGCAGTGTTTGTATAGAGTTGGTCGAGTCATGTAGTGCAGTGTTTGTATAGAGTTGGCCGAGTCGTCAAGTGCAGTGTTTGTATAGAGTTGGCCGAGTCGTGTAGTACAGTGTTTGTATAGAGTTGGTCGAGTCATGTAGTGCAGTGTTTGTATAGAGTTGGCCGAGTTGTGTAGTGCAGTGTTTGTATAGAGTTGGCCGAGTCGTGTAGTGCAGTGTTTGTATAGAGTTGGCTGAGTCCTGTAGTGCAATGTTTGTATAGAGTTGGCCGAGTCCTGTAGTGCAGTGTTTCTATAGAGATGGCTGCGTTGTGTAGTGCAGTGTTTGTATAGAGATGGCTGCGTCGTGTTGTGCAGTGTTTGTATAGAGTTCGCTGCGTCGTGTTGTGCAGTGTTTGTATAGAGTTGGCCGAGTCGTGTTGTGCAGTGTTTGTATAGACTTGGCTGAGTCGTGTAGTGCAGTGTTTGTAAAGAGTGGCCGAGTCGTGTTGTGTAGTGTTTGTATAGACTTGGCCGAGTCGTGTTGTGTAGTGTTTGTAGAGACTTGGCCGAGTCGTGTTTGTAGAGACTTGGCCGAGTCGTGTTGTGCATAGAGTTGGCTGCATCGTGTAGTGCAGTGTTTATTTAGAGTTGGCTGAGTCGTGTTTGTAGAGAGTTGGCTGAGTCGTGACAAAGAATATACACATTGCATTGTTAAACAACACAGAATACACACATTGTATTGTTAAACAACACAGAATACACACATTGTATTGTTAAACAACACAGAATATACACACTGTTTCAAAAAAGACTATTACCTTGTAATGTTTCATCTTGGTCTTTAGTTTCCACCTAATTCAAAGAAGAACAAAGACATAGATATAAAGAAAACTTCCAATAGTCCATTTCCTAAAATTGCATTGTATTTAGTGCCGAGTGGATTGTCTCTTTAATTAATAGTTGTTTGAATCTTTATCTAATTATGGATGTGTAAATTGTCTATAAAATTGATACAACTTTTTGTGAAAGTTATCTATCCGTGAATATCTCTGTCTAAATCAGAAGTGGTTCTGGTGTCAATGTATCTATGTCTATACCCTAAGTGTCTATGTCTCCTCAAAGTCTCTGTGTGTTTACATGAAGATGTTTTGTGTACCTCTGTGTCAAATTGTGTCAATGTGTTTCTTTAGGAAAGTCTATGATAGATAGTGAGAGAGAAAGAGAGAGAGAGAGAGAGAGAAAGAGAAAGAGAGAGTGACGGATTAGTTCGATGGGGAGGTGTCACCACTAAGGTGCAACTACGTGGAGCTGTCACGTGACTAACTACCAAGGTTTCACACACGTGTGTAGCTCGGCAAACAGCTGGCAGTCAAAATTGGGATTCGAGTTTAAGTCCTCTCGATGAGATAGACAAGTGCTATGTGTCACGCAGCCACACATTGCACCATGAACGTAGCCGGGAGGAGGTTTCGGGGATCAACCTCCAGCCCCCCACCCCCACGACTGCAGGTTCACGTTATTGTTTTGAAACTAAAACAAAACTCGAGCCAATACATTCTCTTCCTCCCAGTCCCCCCCCCCCCCGTCTCACAAGACCAAAACAAAACACGAGCCAATACATTCTCTTCCTCCCAGTCCCTCACCCCCCCCCCCGTTTAACCCGACCAAAACAAAACACGAGCCAATACATTCTCTTCCTCCCAGTCCCTCACCCCCCCCCCCCGTTTCACCCGACCAAAACAAAACTCGAGCCAATACATTCTCTTCCTCCCAGTCCCTCCCCCCCCCGTCTCACAAGACCAAAACAAAACTCGAGCCAATACATTCTCTTCCTCCCAGTCCCTCCCCCCCCCCGTCTCACAAGACCAAAACAAAACTCGAGCCAATACATTCTCTTCCTCCCAGTCCCTCCCCCCCCCCCCGTCTCACCCGACCAAAACAAAACTCGAGCCAATACATTCTCTTTCTCCCAGTCCCTCCCCCCCCCCCCGTCTCACCCGACCAAAACAAAACTCGAGCCAATACATTCTCTTCCTCCCAGTCCCTCCCCCCCCCGTCTCACCCGACCAAAACAAAACTCGAGCCAATACATTCTCTTCCTCCCAGTCCCTCCCCCCCCCCCGTCTCACAAGACCAAAACAAAACTCGAGCCAATACATTCTCTTCCTCCCAGTCCCTCCCCCCCCCGTCTCACAAGACCAAAACATAACTCAAGCCAATACATTCTCTTCCTCCCAGTCCCTCACCCCCCCCCCCCGTTTCACCCGACCAAAACAAAACACGAGCCAATACATTCTCTTCCTCCCAGTCCCTCCCCCCCCCCGTCTCACAAGACCAAAACAAAACTCGAGCCAATACATTCTCTTCCTCCCAGTCCCTCACCCCCCCGTCTCACAAGACCAAAACAAAACACGAGCCAATACATTCTCTTCCTCCCAGTTTCCCCCCCCCCCCCGTCTCACAAGACCAAAACAAAACTCGAGCCAATACATTCTCTTCCTCCCAGTCCCTCACCCCCCCCCCCCGTATCACAAGACCAAAACAAAACTCGAGCCAATACATTCTCTTCCTCCCAGTTTCCCCCCCCCCCCGTCTCACAAGACCAAAACAAAACTCGAGCCAATACATTCTCTTCCTCCCAGTCCCTCCCCCCCCCCGTCTCACAAGACCAAAACAAAACTCGAGCCAATACATTCTCTTCCTCCCAGTCCCTCCCCCCCCCGTCTCACAAGACCAAAACAAAACTCGAGCCAATACATTCTCTTCCTCCCAGTCCCTCCCCCCCCCCCGTCTCACCCGACCAAAACAAAACTCGAGCCAATACATTCTCTTCCTCCCAGTCCCTCCCCCCCCCGTCTCACCCGACCAAAACAAAACTCGAGCCAATACATTCTCTTCCTCCCAGTCACCCCCCCCCCCGTCTCACCCGACCAAAACAAAACTCGAGCCAATACATTCTCTTCCTCCCAGTCCCTCACCCCCCCCCCGTATCACAAGACCAAAACAAAACTCGAGCCAATACATTCTCTTCCTCCCAGTCCCTCACCCCCCCCGTCTCACCCGACCAAAACAAAACTCGAGCCAATACATTCTCTTCCTCCCAGTCCCTCCCCCCGTCTCACAAGACCAAAACAAAACACGAGCCAATACATTCTCTTCCTCCCAGTCCCTCCCCCCGTCTCACAAGACCAAAACAAAACTCGAGCCAATACATTCTCTTCCTCCCAGTCCCTCCCCCCGTCTCACAAGACCAAAACAAAACACGAGCCAATACATTCTCTTCCTCCCAGTCCCTCCCCCCGTCTCACAAGACCAAAACAAAACTCGAGCCAATACATTCTCTTCCTCCCAGTCCCTCCCCCCGTCTCACAAGACCAAAACAAAACTCGAGCCAATACATTCTCTTCCTCCCAGTCCCTCCCCCCGTCTCACAAGACCAAAACAAAACTCGAGCAAATACATTCTCTTCCTCCCAGTCCCTCCCCCCCCCCCCGTCTCACCCGACCAAAACAAAACTCGAGCCAATACATTCTCTTCCTCCCAGTCCCTCCCCGTCTCACCCGACCAAAACAAAACTCGAGCCAATACATTCTCTTCCTCCCAGTCCCTCACCACCCCGTCTCACAAGACCAAAACAAAACTCGAGCCAATACATTCTCTTCCTCCCAGTCCCTCCCCCCGTCTCACAAGACCAAAACAAAACTCGAGCCAATACATTCTCTTCCTCCCAGTCCCTCCCCCCGTCTCACAAGACCAAAACAAAACACGAGCCAATACATTCTCTTCCTCCCAGTCCCTCCCCCCGTCTCACAAGACCAAAACAAAACTCGAGCCAATACATTCTCTTCCTCCCAGTCCCTCCCCCCCCCCCCGTCTCACCCGACCAAAACAAAACTCGAGCCAATACATTCTCTTCCTCCCAGTCCCTCTCCCCGTCTCACAAGACCAAAACAAAACTCGAGCCAATACATTCTCTTCCTCCCAGTCCCTCCCCCCCCCCGTCTCACCCGACCAAAACAAAACACGAGCCAATACATTCTCTTCCTCCCAGTCCCTCACCCCCCCGTCTCACAAGACCAAAACAAAACTCGAGCCAATACATTCTCTTCCTCCCAGTCCCTCCCCCCGTCTCACAAGACCAAAACAAAACACGAGCCAATACATTCTCTTCCTCCCAGTCCCTCCCCCCGTCTCACAAGACCAAAACAAAACTCGAGCCAATACATTCTCTTCCTCCCAGTCCCCCCCCCCCCCCGTCTCACAAGACCAAAACAAAACTCGAGCCAATACATTCTCTTCCACCCAGTCCCTCACCCCCCCCCCGTTTCACCCGACCAAAACAAAACTCGAGCCAATACATTCTCTTCCTCCCAGTCCCTCCCCCCCCCCGTCTCACCCGACCAAAACAAAACTCGAGCCAATACATTCTCTTCCTCCCAGTCCCTCCCCCCCCCCGTCTCACAAGACCAAAACAAAACTCGAGCCAATACATTCTCTTCCTCCCAGTCCCTCCCCCCCCGTCTCACAAGACCAAAACAAAACTCGAGCCAATACATTCTCTTCCTCCCAGTCCCCCCCACCCCACTCACCCGACCAAAACAAAACTCGAGCCCTCAAATACATTCTCTTCCTCACAGTCCCTCCCCCCCCCGTCTCACCCGACCAAAACAAAACTCGAGCCCTCAAACACATTCTCTTCCTCACAGTCCCCCCCACCCCACTCACCCGACCAAAACAAAACTCGAGCCCTTAAATACATTCTCTTCCTCACAGTTCCCCCCACCCCACTCACCCGACCAAAACAAAACTCGAGCCCTCAAATACATTCTCTTCCTCACAGTCCCCCCCACCCCACTCACCCGACCAAAACAAAACTCGAGCCCTCAAATACATTCTCTTCCTCACAGTCCCCCCCCACCCCACTCACCCGACCAAAACAAAACTCGAGCCCTCAAATACATTCTCTTCCTCACAGTCCCCCCCCACCCCACTCACCCGACCAAAACAAACTTCGACTAGTTCATGGACTCATTTTTCGACTAAAATGTGAATTATGGATGTCTGCCTTGTCTGGTCGTGTGATATGTCCTCGCAACATGTGGTCACGAAGGTCCCGGGTTCAAAGTGTCCACGCCTTAATCCCTTACCATCCTGTGGGAAACTTGGGCTAGGATATCATCTTTTGAGGGAACTTGCGAAACACGAAAAAGAAACAAAATGTAAAGGGTCAGATTCCTACACTTAGATATTAACCCCCATAGGGGAGCTGTGCAAAACTCACAAGATGTCATTCATAAGTTTTCTTCCTTTTTGAACAGTTGCTCTCCAAACACGGCTGCACCAAAACGTTGTGTAGCCCCTCGCTCGTGTCTCTAGGCCACAACTTGTCTGTTAGTACGTACACGCCATACTGTCAAGAGCAACAATGCTGGGAATTGAATAAAGATGACATACTTCTAGTCACCAGTCCTATTTCGTACCGTTGCGTCTCCCCAATCACTGACCAGCGGCCTACACCCGATGCATGACACGACCAAGTGTTCAACCAATCGATGCAGATTGAAAAATAACAAACTGCTGTGTACTTTGAAAAGTCATATATGTTCATAGTGTTGTAACAAGGAACGAAAGAAATGGATCATTTTCTAGAATAAAGTCATTTGACAGATTCTTTAGTATATCATAGAATTATCATTATGATATTTCAAAACAAAAACAGCATATAATCTACTGACAGTTTCCAGCCGACTTTGGCCGATATATACGCATGTGTGTGTGTGCATAAAAATCCCCCCTCCTGCTATGAACATGCTATTACATGGTTCCCCTTGATGATGTCAAGGTCCTATTGAATACGGTTATCAAGGGTGTCACGTGGATTCAGAGGCGTCCAAAGATCCCGAAATAAAAAATCCCAGTCTTCACCAGGATTCGAACCCGGAAGTGAAGCGCTTTACCGCTCAGTCACCGCGCCACCCCGTTGTCATGTTATGTTACTTTATATTATTCCAGTTTTGTCCACATATGTCTATTAAAAAACAACATCAAACTATGTCTAAGTGTGTACGTTAGACTGTGAGGTCACGTGGTGTGTCAGCTGACTAACTTACAAGTTTCATCTCCTCGTCAGCAGCACTTCCTTCAGCAATGACGTAATCTTCTGCTCTGATAGACACAAGAGATACAAGTTAGAAACTAACGACAGACATTCTACTACAGACATACAGACATACTACTTCAGACATACAGACATTCTACTACAGCACTATAGACATTCTACTACAGCTCTATGACATTCTACTACAGAAAGAGTTATGTGAGATAACACAGTAGCAGAGAGAGTTATGTGAGATAACACAGTGGCAGAAAGAGTTAAGTGAGATAACACAGTGGCAGAAAGAGTTAAGTGAGATAACACAGTGGCAGAGATATCAGAGTTAAGTGAGATAACACAGTGGCAGAAAGAGTTATGTGAGATAACACAGTGGCAGAGAGAGTTATGTGAGATAACACAGTGGCAGAAAGAGTTAAGTGAGATAACACAGTGGCAGAGATATCAGAGTTAAGTGAGATAACACAGTGGCAGAGAGAGTTATGTGAGATAACACAGTGGCAGAAAGAGTTATGTGAGAAAACACAGTGGCAGAGATATCAGAGTTAAGTGAGATAACACAGTGGCAGAGATATCAGAGATAAGTGAGATAACACAGTGGCAGAGATATCAGAGATAAGTGAGATAACACAGTGGCAGAGATATCAGAGATAAGTGAGATAACACAGTGGCAGAAAGAGTTAAGTGAGATAACACAGTGGCAGAAAGAGTTATGTGAGATAACACAGTGGCAGAGATATCAGAGTTAAGTGAGATAACACAGTGGCAGAAAGAGTTAAGTGAGATAACACAGTGGCAGAAAGAGTTATGTGAGATAACACAGTGGCAGAAAGAGTTAAGTGAGATAACACAGTGGCAGAGATATCAGAGATAAGTGAGATAACACAGTGGCAGAAAGAGTTAAGTGAGATAACACAGTGGCAGAGAGAGTTATGTGAGAAAACACAGTGGCAGAGATATCAGAGTTAAGTGAGATAACACAGTGGCAGAAAGAGTTAAGTGAGATAACACAGTGGCAGAAAGAGTTAAGTGAGATAACACAGTGGCAGAGAGAGTTATGTGAGATAACACAGTGGCAGAAAGAGTTATGTGAGAAAACACAGTGGCAGAGATATCAGAGTTAAGTGAGATAACACAGTGGCAGAAAGAGTTAAGTGAGATAACACAGTGGCAGAGATATCAGAGTTATGTGAGATAACACAGTGGCAGAAAGAGTTATGTGAGAAAACACAGTGGCAGAGATATCAGAGTTAAGTGAGATAACACAGTGGCAGAGATATCAGAGATAAGTGAGATAACACAGTGGCAGAGATATCAGAGATAAGTGAGATAACACAGTGGCAGAGATATCAGAGATAAGTGAGATAACACAGTGGCAGAAAGAGTTAAGTGAGATAACACAGTGGCAGAAAGAGTTATGTGAGATAACACAGTGGCAGAGATATCAGAGTTAAGTGAGATAACACAGTGGCAGAAAGAGTTAAGTGAGATAACACAGTGGCAGAAAGAGTTATGTGAGATAACACAGTGGCAGAAAGAGTTAAGTGAGATAACACAGTGGCAGAGATATCAGAGATAAGTGAGATAACACAGTGGCAGAAAGAGTTAAGTGAGATAACACAGTGGCAGAGAGAGTTATGTGAGAAAACACAGTGGCAGAGATATCAGAGTTAAGTGAGATAACACAGTGGCAGAGAGAGTTAAGTGAGATAACACAGTGGCAGAGAGAGTTATGTGAGATAACACAGTGGCAGAAAGAGTTAAGTGAGATAACACAGTGGCAGAGAGAGTTAAGTGAGATAACACAGTGGCAGAAAGAGTTAAGTGAGATAACACAGTGGCAGAAAGAGTTATGTGAGAAAACACAGTGGCAGAGATATCAGAGATAAGTGAGATAACACAGTGGCAGAGATATCAGAGATAAGTGAGATAACACAGTGGCAGAGATATCAGAGATAAGTGAGATAACACAGTGGCAGAGATATCAGAGATAAGTGAGATAACACAGTGGCAGAGATATCAGAGATAAGTGAGATAACACAGTGGCAGAGATATCAGAGATAAGTGAGATAACACAGTGGCAGAGATATAAGAGATAAGTGAGATAACACAGTGGCAGAGATATCAGAGATAAGTGAGATAACACAGTGGCAGAGATATCAGAGATAAGTGAGATAACACAGTGGCAGAGATATAAGAGATAAGTGAGATAACACAGTGGCAGAGATATCAGAGATAAGTGAGATAACACAGTGGCAGAGATATCAGAGATAAGTGAGATAACACAGTGGCAGAGATATCAGAGATAAGTGAGATAACACAGTGGCAGAGATATCAGAGATAAGCGAGATAACACAGTGGCAGAGATATCAGAGATAAGTGAGATAACACAGTGGCAGAGATATCAGAGATAAGTGAGATAACACAGTGGCAGAAAGAGTTATGTGAGATAACAGTGGCAGAAAGAGTTATGTGAGATAACAGTGGCAGAAAGAGTTATGTGAGATAACACAGTGGCAGAAAGAGTTATGTGAGATAACACAGTGGCAGAGAGAGTTATGTGAGATAACACAGTGGCAGAGAGAGTTATGTGAGATAACACAGTGGCAGAGAGAGTTATGTGAGATAACACAGTGGCAGAGAGAGTTATGTGAGATAACACAGTGGCAGAGAGAGTTATGTGAGATAACACAGTGGAAATAGAGAGTTATGTGAGATAACACAGTGGCAAAGAGAGTTATGTGAGATAACACAGTGGCAGAGAGAGTTATGTGAGATAACACAGTGGCAGAGAGAGTTATTTGAGATAACACAGTGGCAGAGAGAGTTATGTGAGATAACACAGTGGCAGAGAGAGTTATTTGAGATAACACAGTGGCAGAGAGAGTTATGTGAGATAACACAGTGGCAGAGAGAGTTATGTGAGATAACACAGTGGCAGAGAGAGTTATGTGAGATAACACAGTAGCAGACATATCAGAGTAAAGGGAGGTAACACAGTAGCAGACATATCAGAGTTAAGGGAGATAACACAGAAGCAGACATATTAGAGTAAAGGGAGATAACACAGTAGCAGACATATCAGAGTAAAGGGAGATAACACAGTAGCAGACATCAGAGGAAAGGGAGATAACACAGTAGCAGACATATCAGAGTAAAGTGAGATAACACAGTAGCAGACATATCAGAGTAAAGGGAGGTAACACAGTTACAGACATATCAGAGTTAAGGGAGATAACACAGTAGCAGACATATCAGAGTAAAGGGAGATAACACAGTAGCAGACATATCAGAGTAAAGGGAGATAACACAGTAGCAGACATCAGAGTAAAGGGAGATAACACAGTAGCAGACATATCAGAGTAAAGTGAGATAACACAGTAGCAGACATATCAGAGTAAAGGGAGGTAACACAGTTACAGACATATCAGAGTTAAGGGAGATAACACAGTAGCAGACATATCAGAGTAAAGGGAGATAACACAGTAGCAGACATATCAGAGTAAAGGGAGATAACACAGTAGCAGACATCAGAGTAAAGGGAGATAACACAGTAGCAGACATATCAGAGTTAAGGGAGATAACACAGTAGCAGACATATTAGAGTAAAGGGAGATAACACAGTAGCAGACATATCAGAGTAAAGGGAGATAACACAGTAGCAGACATATCAGAGTTAAGGGAGATAACACAGTAGCAGACATATCAGAATAAAGGGAGATAACACAGTAGCAGACATAAGGGAGATAACACAGTAGCAGACATATCAGAGTAAAGGGAGATAACACAGTAGCAGACATATCAGAGTTAAGGGAGATAACACAGTAGCAAACATATCAGAGTAAAGGGAGATAACACAGTAGCAGACATATCAGAGTTAAGGGAGATAACACAGTAGCAGACATATCAGAGTAAAGGGAGATAACACAGTAGCAGACATATCAGAGTTAAGGGAGATAACACAGTAGCAGACATATCAGAGTAAAGGGAGATAACACAGTAGCAGACATCAGAGTAAAGGGAGATAACACAGTAGCAGACACATCAGAGTTAAGGGAGATAACACAGTAGCAGACATATTAGAGTAAAGGGAGATAACACAGTAGCAGACATATCAGAGTAAAGGGAGATAACACAGTAGCAGACATCAGAGTAAAGGGAGATAACACAGTAGCAGACATATCAGAGTTAAGGGAGATAACACAGTAGCAGACATATCAGAATAAAGGGAGATAACACAGTAGCAGACATCAGAGTAAAGGGAGATAACACAGTAGCAGACATATCAGAGTAAAGGGAGATAACACAGTAGCAGACATATCAGAGTTAAGGGAGATAACACAGTAGCAGACATATCAGAATAAAGGGAGATAACACAGTAGCAGACATCAGAGTAAAGGGAGATAACACAGTAGCAGACATATCAGAGTAAAGGGAGATAACACAGTAGCAGACATATCAGAGTTAAGGGAGATAACACAGTAGCAGAGATATAAGAGTAAAGGGAGATAACACAGTAGCAGACATATCAGAGTTAAGGGAGATAACACAGTAGCAGACGTATCAGAGTAAAGGGAGATAACACAGTAGCAGACATATCAGAGTTAAGGGAGATAACACAGTAGCAGACATATCAGAGTAAAGGGAGATAACACAGTAGCAGACATATCAGAGTTAAGGGAGATAACACAGTAGCAGAGATATAAGAGTAAAGGGAGATAACACAGTAGCAGACATATCAGAGTTAAGGGAGATAACACAGTAGCAGACATATCAGAGTAAAGGGAGATAACACAGTAGCAGACATATCAGAGTTAAGGGAGATAACACAGTAGCAGACATATCAGAGTAAAGGGAGATAACACAGTAGCAGACATCAGAGTAAAGGGAGATAACACAGTAGCAGACACATCAGAGTTAAGGGAGATAACACAGTAGCAGACATATCAGAGTTAAGGGAGATAACACAGTAGCAGACATATCAGAGTTAAGGGAGATAACACAGTAGCAGACATATCAGAGTTAAGGGAGATAACACAGTGACAGATATGAAAAGAAAGTAAAGTTTCCCTTTCAGACCTTGCGATCTATAGGGCAGATGATGTTAATGTCATCTGTTTCTATGACCAACGGTTAACGAGCAGGGTGTCATGTGGCCAGCACAACAACCAAACACATTTACTTTCCCTTACTAAAGTCGGATACACATTAGAGTTGGGTGGACTCTACAAAAATCCTGAACTTCAAAATCCCAGCATTCACCGAGAATTTGAACCAAGGACCTCAGGTTTGGAAGCCGATCGCTTAACCACTCAGCCGCCGCGCCACAAGTGGCAGAGATATCAGAGTTAAATAGCATGTACCTTCATGTGTGTTATGAACATAAAGATAAGAGAGTCGAGAACCATGTCTGTATAGTATGGCTTTAATACACTGAATGACTACACAACACATATTTCGTGAACACATTCTTACGGACGAGTTACAAGCACATGTAAACATAAGAACGACAACCGATACAGAATATAATTTTTATAACAATGTGTTAAAGGATAGTTCAGTTTCATACAACTTCTACTCTATTCTATATTACGTTCCTGTCCTGATTATGAAGGAACCCACCAGGAGATGAATTCAAGAATACATCTGCTTAGAACTATCCGATGAATGAAAAGACAAGAGAGCACCTTATAATTTCTCCATAGTCGTCGGCCTTCACCTTCTCTTCCACAAAAGGAAACATTGGGTAGGACTTCTTGGCCTGTTTGAAGAAACCAGTTCTGGACTTGCCCTGCGGGGAGATAATACTTCACTCAGTGACAGGAGAGCAGGACAGAGATGGACAGACAGAGAGAGAGAGAGAGAGACAGAGGGATGGATTGAGAGTCAATAAATATTGCTATCAAGAACATTATTAAAATAAAGTGCAAATGATTTTTACATCTACATTATTCAACAAGACAACAAAAATACTATTACAAAAAGCTAAGACCTATTTGAGACAAAAGATCGGACAGTTTTTGTCTCCTACTAACTAATGTGAATATTAGATGGAATACAAAAAAAGAAACATTTTTTTAACCCTGCCCCCCCCCCCCCCGCACCCCAGTGAAGCGAACGCATAGATGTACTACTTTATTTGAATGCTAGGCTTTAAGGTCTATAGACTTAGTAGGACGGGACGCACAATGTTCTTAAACATTCATGTATTACACTCTTGAATGACGGGACGCACAATGTTCTTAAACATTCATGTATTACACTCTTGAATGACGGGACGCACAATGTTCTTAAACATTCATGTATTACACTCTTGAATGACGGGACGCAAAATGTCCCTAAACATTAATGTATTACACTCTTGAATGACGGGACGCAAAATATTCCTAAACATTAATGTATTACACTCTTGAATGACGGGGCGCAAAATATTCCTAAACATTAATGTATTACACTCTTGAATGACGGGACGCAAAATGTCCCTAAACATTAATGTATTACACTCTTGAATGACGGGGCGCAAAATATTCCTCAACATTAATGTATTACACTCTTGAATGACGGGACGCAAAATGTTCCTAAACATTAATGTATTACACTCTTGAATGACGGGACGCAAAATGTTCCTAAACATTAATGTATTACACTCTTGAATGACGGGGCGCAAAATGTTCCTAAACATTAATGTATTACACTCTTGAATGACGGGACGCAAAATGTTCCTAAACATTAATGTATTACACTCTTGAATGACGGGACGCAAAATGTTCCTAAACATTAATGTATTACACTCTTGAATGACGGGGCGCAAAATATTCCTAAACATTAATGTATTACACTCTTTCTTGAGTGACGGGACGCAAAATGTTCCTAAACATTAATGTATTACACTCTTGAATGACGGGACGCATAATGTTCCTAAACATTAATGTATTACACTCTTGAATGAACAGGGCGCACAATGTTCCTAAACATTAATGTATTACACTCTTGAATGAACAGGGCGCACAATGTTCCTAAACATTAATGTATTACACTCTTGAATGACGGGACGCATAATGTTCCTAAACATTAATGTATTACACTCTTGAATGAACAGGGCGCACAATGTTCCTAAACATTAATGTATTACACTCTTGAATGAACAGGGCGCACAATGTTCCTAAACATTAATGTATTACACTCTTGAATGAACAGGGCGCAAAATGTTCCTAAACATTAATGTATTACACTCTTGAATGAACAGGGCGCAAAATGTCCCTAAACATTCATGTATTACACTCTTGAATGAACAGGGCCTACATGCAGAAATACCAAAGTTGTGTAGTCTGTTCAAGATAATGATTTTCTAGTTCTCTAGCCTCATTAAAAATTACTGTTGTTGCTGATTAATTAATTTTGGTGCTAAACAATTATTTTGTCTATTAATTAATTAGATTTGTTGCCGCTTAATTGGTTAATATATCTGATTAATCAGTTTTGCTGCAGCTTAATTAGTTTTGCTGCTAATTAATTTATTTTTCGCTGCTTAATTGGTTTTATATCTGATTTATTAATTTTGTTGTTCATTAGTTAAGTAATTACTTATTAATTCGTTTTCTTCGGAACATAGTTTTGTTTATTATTCTCACCCTCCTTAAAGAACTTTTCCAGTGCCAAACATTCTTACCCTCCTTAAAGAACTTTTTCAGTGCCAAACATTCTCACTCTTCTAGTAGAACGTTTCAGTGCCAAACATTCTCACTCTTCTAGTAGAACTTTTCAGTGCCAAACATTCTCACTCTCCTTGTAGAACTTTTCAGAGGCAAACATTGTCACCTTCCTTATATAACTTTTCAGTGCCAAACATTCTCACCCTCCTTGTAGAACTTTTCAGAGGCAAACATTGTCACCTTCCTTATATAACTTTTCAGTGCCAAACATTCTCACCCTCCTTGTAGAACTTTTTAGTGCCAAACATTCTCACCTTCCTTATATAACTTTTTCAGTGCCAAACATTCTCACTCTTCTTGTAGAACTTTTTAGTGCCAAACATTCTCACCTTCCTTATATAACTTTTTCAGTGCCAAACATTCTCACTCTTCTTGTAGAACTTTTCAGTGCCAAACATTCTCAACCTCCTTGTAAAACTTTTCAGTGCCAAACATTCTCACCCTCCTTGTAGAACTTTTCAGTGCCAAACATTCTCACTCTTCTTGTAAAACTTTTAAGTGCCAAACATTCTCAACCTCCTTGTAAAACTTTTCAGTGCCAAACATTCTCACCCTCCTTGTAGAACTTTTCAGAGGCAAACATTGTCACCTTCCTTGTAGAACTTTTCAGTGCCAAACATTCTCACCCTCCTTGTAGAACTTTTCAGAGGCAAACATTGTCACCTTCCTTATATAACTTTTCAGTGCCAAACATTCTCACCCTCCTTGTAGAACTTTTCAGAGGCAAACATTGTCACCTTCCTTATATAACTTTTCAGTGCCAAACATTCTCACCCTCCTTGTAAAACTTTTCAGTGCCAAACATTCTCACCCTCCTTGTAAAACTTTTCAGTGCCAAACATTCTCAACCTCCTTGTAAAACTTTTCAGTGCCAAACATTCTCACCCTCCTTGTAGAACTTTTCAGTGCCAAACATTCTCACTCTTCTTGTAAAACTTTTCAGTGCCATACATTCTCAACCTCCTTGTAAAACTTTTCAGTGCCAAACATTCTCACCCTCCTTGTAGAACTTTTCAGAGGCAAACATTGTCACCTTCCTTGTAGAACTTTTCAGTGCCAAACATTCTCACCCTCCTTGTAGAACTTTTCTGAGGCAAACATTGTCACCTTCCTTATATAACTTTTCAGTGCCAAACATTCTCACCCTCCTTGTAGAACTTTTCAGAGGCAAACATTGTCACATTCCTTATATAACTTTTCAGTGCCAAACATTCTCACCCTCCTTGTAAAACTTTTCAGTGCCAAACATTCTCACCCTCCTTGTAAAACTTTTCAGTGCCAAACATTCTCAACCTCCTTGTAAAACTTTTCAGTGCCAAACATTCTCACCCTCCTTGTAGAACTTTTCAGTGCCAAACATTCTCACTCTTCTTGTAAAACTTTTCAGTGCCAAACATTCTCAACCTCCTTGTAAAACTTTTCAGTGCCAAACATTCTCACCCTCCTTGTAGAACTTTTCAGAGGCAAACATTGTCACCTTCCTTGTAGAACTTTTCAGTGCCAAACATTCTCACCCTCCTTGTAGAACTTTTCAGAGGCAAACATTGTCACCTTCCTTATATAACTTTTCAGTGCCAAACATTCTCACCCTCCTTGTAGAACTTTTCAGAGGCAAACATTGTCACCTTCCTTATATAACTTTTCAGTGCCAAACATTCTCACCCTCCTTGTAGAACTTTTCAGTGCCAAACATTCTCAACCTCCTTGTAGAACTTTTCAGTGCCAAACATTCTCACCCTCCTTGTAGAACTTTTCAGAGGCAAACATTCTCACCTTCCTTATATAACTTTTTCAGTGCCAAACATTCTCACTCTTCTTGTAGAACTTTTCAGTGCCAAACATTCTCACCCTCCTTGTAAAACTTTTCAGTGCCAAACATTCTTACCCTCCTTGTAAAACTTTTCAGTGCCAAACATTCTCACCCTCCTTGTAGAACTTTTCAGAGGCAAACATTCTCACCTTCCTTATATAACTTTTCAGTGCCAAACATTCTCAACCTCCTTGTAGAACTTTTCAGTGCCAAACATTCTCACCCTCCTTGTAAAACTTTTCAGTGCCAAACATTCTCACCCTCCTTGTAAAACTTTTCAGTGCCAAACATTCTCACCCTCTTTGTAGAACTTTTCAGTTCCAAACATTCTCACCCTCTTTGTAAAACTTTTCAGTGCCAAACATTCTCACTCTTCTTGTAGAACTTTTCAGTGCCAAACATTCTCACCCTCCTTGTAGAACTTTTCAGTGCCAAACATTCTCACCCTCCTTATATAACTTTTCAGTGCCAAACATTCTTACCTTCCTTGTATAACTTTTCAGTGCCAAACATTCTCACCCTCCTTGTATAACTTTTCAGAGGCAAACATTGTCACCTTCCTTATATAACTTTTCAGTGCCAAACATTCTCACCCTCCTTGTAGAACTTTTCAGAGGCAAACATTGTCACCTTCCTTATATAACTTTTCAGTGCCAAACATTCTCACCCTCCTTGTAGAACTTTTCAGAGGCAAACATTGTCACCTTCCTTATATAACTTTTCAGTGCCAAACATTCTCACCCTCCTTGTAGAACTTTTTAGTGCCAAACATTCTCACCTTCCTTATATAACTTTTTCAGTGCCAAACATTCTCACTCTTCTTGTAGAACTTTTTAGTGCCAAACATTCTCACCTTCCTTATATAACTTTTTCAGTGCCAAACATTCTCACTCTTCTTGTAGAACTTTTCAGTGCCAAACATTCTCAACCTCCTTGTAAAACTTTTCAGTGCCAAACATTCTCACCCTCCTTGTAGAACTTTTCAGTGCCAAACATTCTCACTCTTCTTGTAAAACTTTTCAGTGCCAAACATTCTCAACCTCCTTGTAAAACTTTTCAGTGCCAAACATTCTCACCCTCCTTGTAGAACTTTTCAGAGGCAAACATTGTCACCTTCCTTGTAGAACTTTTCAGTGCCAAACATTCTCACCCTCCTTGTAGAACTTTTCAGAGGCAAACATTGTCACCTTCCTTATATAACTTTTCAGTGCCAAACATTCTCACCCTCCTTGTAGAACTTTTCAGAGGCAAACATTGTCACCTTCCTTATATAACTTTTCAGTGCCAAACATTCTCACCCTCCTTGTAAAACTTTTCAGTGCCAAACATTCTCACCCTCCTTGTAAAACTTTTCAGTGCCAAACATTCTCAACCTCCTTGTAAAACTTTTCAGTGCCAAACATTCTCACCCTCCTTGTAGAACTTTTCAGTGCCAAACATTCTCACTCTTCTTGTAAAACTTTTCAGTGCCATACATTCTCAACCTCCTTGTAAAACTTTTCAGTGCCAAACATTCTCACCCTCCTTGTAGAACTTTTCAGAGGCAAACATTGTCACCTTCCTTGTAGAACTTTTCAGTGCCAAACATTCTCACCCTCCTTGTAGAACTTTTCTGAGGCAAACATTGTCACCTTCCTTATATAACTTTTCAGTGCCAAACATTCTCACCCTCCTTGTAGAACTTTTCAGAGGCAAACATTGTCACATTCCTTATATAACTTTTCAGTGCCAAACATTCTCACCCTCCTTGTAAAACTTTTCAGTGCCAAACATTCTCACCCTCCTTGTAAAACTTTTCAGTGCCAAACATTCTCAACCTCCTTGTAGAACTTTTCAGAGGCAAACATTGTCACCTTCCTTATATAACTTTTCAGTGCCAAACATTCTCACCCTCCTTGTAGAACTTTTCAGAGGCAAACATTGTCACCTTCCTTATATAACTTTTCAGTGCCAAACATTCTCACCCTCCTTGTAGAACTTTTCAGTGCCAAACATTCTCAACCTCCTTGTAGAACTTTTCAGTGCCAAACATTCTCACCCTCCTTGTAGAACTTTTCAGAGGCAAACATTCTCACCTTCCTTATATAACTTTTTCAGTGCCAAACATTCTCACTCTTCTTGTAGAACTTTTCAGTGCCAAACATTCTCACCCTCCTTGTAAAACTTTTCAGTGCCAAACATTCTTACCCTCCTTGTAAAACTTTTCAGTGCCAAACATTCTCACCCTCCTTGTAGAACTTTTCAGAGGCAAACATTCTCACCTTCCTTATATAACTTTTCAGTGCCAAACATTCTCAACCTCCTTGTAGAACTTTTCAGTGCCAAACATTCTCACCCTCCTTGTAAAACTTTTCAGTGCCAAACATTCTCACCCTCCTTGTAAAACTTTTCAGTGCCAAACATTCTCACCCTCTTTGTAGAACTTTTCAGTTCCAAACATTCTCACCCTCTTTGTAAAACTTTTCAGTGCCAAACATTCTCACTCTTCTTGTAGAACTTTTCAGTGCCAAACATTCTCACCCTCCTTGTAGAACTTTTCAGTGCCAAACATTCTCACCCTCCTTATATAACTTTTCAGTGCCAAACATTCTTACCTTCCTTGTATAACTTTTCAGTGCCAAACATTCTCACCCTCCTTGTATAACTTTTCAGAGGCAAACATTGTCACCTTCCTTATATAACTTTTCAGTGCCAAACATTCTCACCCTCCTTGTAGAACTTTTCAGAGGCAAACATTGTCACCTTCCTTATATAACTTTTCAGTGCCAAACATTCTCACCCTCCTTGTAGAACTTTTTAGTGCCAAACATTCTCACCCTCCTTGTATAACTTTTTCAGTGCCAAACATTCTCACTCTTCTTGTAAAACTTTTCAGTGCCAAACATTCTCAACCTCCTTGTAAAACTTTTCAGTGCCAAACATTCTCACTCTTCTTGTAAAACTTTTCAGTGCCAAACATTCTCACCCTCCTTGTAGAACTTTTCAGAGGCAAACATTCTCACTCTTCTTGTAAAACTTTTCAGTGCCAAACATTCTCAACCTCCTTGTAAAACTTTTCAGTGCCAAACATTCTCACCCTCCTTGTAAAACTTTTCAGTGCCAAACATTCTCACCCTCCTTGTAGAACTTTTCAGAGGCAAACATTCTCACTCTTCTTGTAAAACTTTTCAGTGCCAAACATTCTCACCCTCCTTGTAGAACTTTTGAGAGGCAATCATTGTCACCTTCCTTGTAGAACTTTTCAGTGCCAAACATTCTCAACCTCCTTGTAAAACTTTTCAGTGCCAAACATTCTCAACCTCCTTGTAGAACTTTTGAGAGGCAATCATTGTCACCTTCCTTGTAGAACTTTTCAGTGCCAAACATTCTCACCCTCCTTGTAGAACTTTTCAGAGGCAAACATTGTCACCTTCCTTATATAACTTTTCAGTGCCAAACATTCTCACCCTCCTTATATAACTTTTCAGTGCCAAACATTCTCACCTTCCTTATATAACTTTTCAGTGCCAAACATTCTTACCTTCCTTGTATAACTTTTCAGTGCCAAACATTCTCACCCTCCTTGTAGAATTTTTCAATGCCAAACATTGTCACCTTCCTTATAGAGCTTTTCAGTGCCAAACATTCTCACCTTCCTTAAAGAACTTTTCAGTGCCAAACATTCTCGCCCTCCTTAAAGAACTTTTTCAGTGCCAAACATTCTCACCCTGCTTGAAGAACTTTTTCAGTGCCAAACATTCTCACCCTCCTTGAAGAACTTTTCAGTGCCAAACATTCTCACCCTCCTTGTAGAATTTTTCAGTGCCAAACATTCTCACCCTCCTTGTAGAATTTTTCAGTGCCAAACATTCTCACCTTCCTTAAAGAAATTTTCAGTGCCAAACATTCTAGCCCTTCTTAAGAACTTTTTCAGTGCCAAACATTCTCACCCTGCTTGAAGAACTTTTTCAGTGCCAAACATTCTCACCCTCCTTGAAGAACTTTTCAGTGCCAAACATTCTCACCCTCCTTGTAGAACTTTTCAGTGCCAAACATTCTCACCTTCCTTGTAGAACTTTTCAGTGCCAAACATTCTCACCCTCCTTGTAGAATTTTTCAGTGCCAAACATTGTCACCTTCCTTATAGAGCTTTTCAGTGCCAAACATTCTCACTCTTCTAGTTGAACTTCAAAATGTTTTGAAAGAGGAATTTTTGTTTAACAATTCCTCAATTCAGCTTGCAAATTTAAGGGCTGAAGGACACGGGTATTTGGGGTATAGGTAGAAGGAGACTAGAGATAGACCAATGTATAATGTGATTGACTTGTGAGAGAGGGGGGTATTAGGAGACTAGAGATAGACCAATGTATTATGTGACTGACTTGTAAGAGACATGGGGGTATTAGGAGACTGTCTCTCGTGCTAGTAGTGCTGTGACTTTTCGAGTAACCAAATCCCTCCACTTTTTAGTCAGCAGCTGTTCTTAGCAGTGCCTTTCAATATGACCGAACTAGGTCAGCTTTCGCCTCTTCTCAGTCTTGAGAGGTACATCCTTTTTGCCAGACACAGTGTTAACTTGTAGAAGTAGAAACTCCTTTGTCTTTTTTTCCCGAGATCTGGTACCAAACATTATTCTGTAGCATCAAAGCCTTTCGTCTTTCAGCCTCAGCGTTCAGTGTTGCATTTGGATAGATATTGTTTTGATAACATCAATCATGTTTTGATCTATGTTGAACTCTCGCATCACAAGCCGTTATGCCAAATCATGCTTTTTTTTTTGTTGAAGTCTATGAAGTTGTGAACCAGTTTCTTTTGGTGTGAAGATATTTTTTCCTTTAACAATCTAATGTCTCACTTTTGCTCCACATTGTTTCGGCCTGCTCTGTAGCCAACGTGTGCTTCCAAAATGACAACCTCGGTTTTTCTTTGGAGTGTGTCTAGGAATTATTCTTAGCATCATCTTGCTCGTGTGACTGGTCAGACTTATTGTTCTAGAGTTTTGGACATAGTCTCAAGTTTCCTTTCTTGGACAGTGGAAGAATTAAAGATTGGGTTTATTCTTTTTCCTTTTTTCGCCCCATATTTTCTGGCAGATTATTCAAAAATATATGTGAGACGCCGTGTTTTGAAAGTTCTGATTATATGCTCTCAATTCTATTAGAGCCTCGCCAAGTTCTCCGTTGTCCCAAGCTATAGTGTTGAATTGACTGTAGCTAAGATCTATCTCGAACTTATACAGATCATTGCAATATTCTGTCCACCTTCAAAGCACATTTACTTCTTCAGTCAGAAGAGTTCCATTGTTGTTTTCAATCACTGTGGTTGTCTTCTTGTGTTGGTTCAAGTGTTGAGTGTTTCATATGCTTCCTTGCTATTGCCAACTTCCAAGCTACTATCAATTAGAGTGTCACTGGTCACTGATCTATTTGTATCCTTTAGCCAACTTCATGTTCATGTGTATTTCTTTGTGGGTTGAACAACTTCATGTTCATGTGTATTTCTTTGTGAATTGAACTCTATTCTTCTGCCAGCAAAGAATTCACTTTCTTTTTCTTTTTTAGTTTTCTTCTTGCATCACATAAATGAAGGACCCATTGGTTTCATTGTCTTTCACCCATTGGTTTCATTGTCTTTCACCCATTCTCTAGTAGGACCTCCGAGTCTGACTCGTGCAATACTGTTCTGAGAGTATCCGTGAGTCAATGTCCTTGTGAAGAGATAGACATACGCATTAGGTGACTGACTTGTCTTAGAGGTATTTCAAGACTACAGATATACATACGCATTAGGTGACTGACTTGTCCTAGAGGTATTTCTAGACTACAGACATGTGTTTTATGTGACTGACTTGTCCTAGAGGTATTTCAAGACTACAGATAGACATACGCATTAGGTGACTGACTTGTCCTAGAGGTATTTCAAGACTACAGATAGACACGTGTTTTAGGTGACTGACTTGTCCTAGAGGTATTTCAAGACTACAGATAGACACGTGTTTTAGGTGACTGACTTGTCCTAGAGGTATTTCAAGACTACAGATAGACACGTGTTTTATGTGACTGACTTGTCCTAGAGGTATTTCAAGACTACAGATAGACACGTGTTTTATGTGACTGACTAGTCCTAAAGGTATTTCAAGACTACAGATAGATATACGCATTATGTGACTGACTTGTCCTAGAGGTATTTCAAGACTACAGATAGACACGTGTTTTAGGTGACTGACTTGTCCTAGAGGTATTTCAAGACTACAGATAGACACGTGTTTTATGTGACTGACTTGTCCTAGAGGTATTTCAAGACTACAGATAGACACGTGTTTTATGTGACTGACTTGTCCTAGAGGTATTTCTAGACTACAGACATGTGTTTTATGTGACTGACTAGTCCTAAAGGTATTTCAAGACTACAGATAGATATACGCATTATGTGACTGACTTGTCCTAGAGGTATTTCAAGACTACAGATAGATATACGCATTATGTGACTGATTGTCCTAGAGGTATTTCAAGACTACAGATAGACACGTGTTTTATGTGACTGACTAGTCCTAAAGGTATTTCAAGACTAGAGATAGATATACGCATTATGTGACTGACTTGTCCTAGAGGTATTTCAAGACTACAGATAGATATACGCATTATGTGACTGACTTGTCCTAGAGGTATTTCAAGACTACAGATAGACACGTGTTTTATGTGACTGACTAGTCCTAAAGGTATTTTAAGACTACAGATAGATATACGCATTATGTGACTGACTTGTCCTAGAGGTATTTCAAGACTACAGATAGACACGTGTTTTATGTGACTGACTTGTCCTAGAGGTATTTCAAGACTACAGATAGACACGTGTTTTATGTGACTGACTTGTCCTAGAGGTATTTCAAGACTACAGATAGATATACGCATTATGTGACTGACTTGTCCTAGAGGTATTTCAAGACTACAGATAGACACGTGTTTTATGTGACTGACTAGTCCTAGAGGTATTTCAAGACTACAGATAGACACGTGTTTTAGGTGACTGACTTGTCCTAGAGGTATTTCAAGACTACAGATAGACACGTGTTTTAGGTGACTGACTTGTCCTAGAGGTATTTCAAGACTACAGATAGATATACGCATTATGTGACTGACTTGTCCTAGAGGTATTAGGCAATGCATGTCAAAAAGGATCAGTCCTATGTCGATGTCAAAACGTCAATGCTAGGAATCAAATCTAAAGGATTGCGGAAATGAACCAGGGACAGGAAGTCTAACCCAGTTGTCTGTAGACATAATAACCTCTACATCATTTCTATGTCATGCACAAGTTCCTGTGTTATGTAGAGTTTCTTGGGATTGCAATTGAATAGTTGTAATGACAGCTTGGTTTCCAAAGCCTCACCATGCCAGGCATCAAGAGCTATGTGTAGCGCAGAAGTTCAGGTTCAATCCCAATATTCCAGATCCTAATTTCTCTCCCACAATTCTTCACCAATGACAACTGACTTCCGTTTATGATTATTGTCTGGCCAGCAGGAGAAATGTCCCATGATACATCCGTCACATACATCCTGAGCAGAGAGGTTGACTTATTGGCTGAACCAAAGGTGGGGTGGACTCTATCATAGGAGAACAAATAGCATTTTAATTTCACTCCACTTGACGTCCGTTTCAAATCATGGCTTGGGACAAAGGACAAAACTATGAGAGGACGGGAGACAACTTTAAGGAAATCTATCACAAAGATAAACCAGAGAGCTAATGTTAACCTAATGTACACATAGTGTTCTCTAGACACACAAGACCTAATGTACACATAGTGTTCTCTAGACACACCAGACCTAATGTACACATAGTGTTCTCTAGACACACCAGACCTAATGTACACATAGTGTTCTCTAGACACACCAGACGTAATGTATACATAGTGTTCTCTAGACACACCAGACGTAATGTATACATAGTGTTCTCTAGACACACCAGACGTAATGTATACATAGTGTTCTCTAGACACACCAGACCTAATGTATACATAGTGTTCTCTAGACACACCAGACCTAATGTACACATATTGTTCTCTAGACACACCAGACGTAATGTATACATAGTGTTCTCTAGACACACCAGACCTAATGTACACATAGTGTTCTCTAGACACACCAGACGTAATGTATACATAGTGTTCTCTAGACACACCAGACCTAATGTACACATAGTGTTCTCTAGACACACCACTGATCACTTTCATTAGAAATACACCACAGAAGTACACATAAATCTATTTTCGAACAATCTTTAGACAAATGAAAACAAACTGTAAGTATAATAATAAGGCTTGTCTATGAGTCCGAAGATCAGTGAGGAATGCAGTATTTCCCCTGGCTGCGCATCCCCAAGTGTGAACTACACATATTTTGCTACACCCAGGGAAAGCATAACCATTGTCCGCAGGTGGTCGATTTAGATTTTCATTTCGCCGTCTGCGTCTGTCCTCGTAGCGGATTTTCTTTTGGTCTCAAATGTGTATCCCGCGTCCTTAGTGAGTATAAATGCAACTAAAAAACACTTGCCTTACTTTTACCTAGGATTTTAAAAGTGGTGCAACTTTATGGGGTGGCGGAAAAGTCTTGCGTAATTCATTTCAAAAGAGAGCTGCACAGAGCTATGTAGAAATTCTATTACAATCGCTTTTCTCGATCAAACTAATAGAGACCTTCCTCCTAACGGGGGCTGCTAAAAAACTGAAATAAAAGTTTGAAAGTCTGGATTTGTAGGCACAAGGCTAGCAGGAGACAGTACGAGTGTAGTAACAGACTAGAGGCCATTGGCTTTAATGTGTCCAGATTTAACTAAGGGGGATAACTCCTTATCCAATTTTTATGAGAAGTGTTTCCCTCCTGTTCCCAGTAGAGTCACTTCAAATGTGGTAGTTGACGTCATCTGATGTTAAGTAGACTTTAGGAGACACTTAGCTAGGCTATAGATTCAGACGTATGACATACATCTTGTCTACTGGCCTTTAGAACAACGTATCGCGCTATTAGTTCAATGTCTGCTCATTATAAGGGGACAAACAAGAAGAACCAATCAAATGATATTTAAAAATAAAAACCTCCTTTATATCACTGTAAGATAAATAACAAGTAGAACTTTTAGAGCAGAACATTAAAGTGGATTAAATATTCTTTATTTTTATAGAGCGATTATTCGCCCAGGCTCCATGAAGGAGTGACTTGGATAGAGATAGTGTAGTAACAAAACGTAATATAGACAATATATATATATATATAATTTTTTTTTGTTACGATTAATAGTATTTACGTACTGTTTTTTAAATGTTATAATTATATATTAAAAAAAAACATTTATGTATTTAATGAAAACAAAACATTCGCATACAAAAGACTCAAATAAAAGCCGTTGGACCTAAACTTTGCAAGCCACAATACATGTTTATGAAATCAGATTATCAATAGCTTTTCTAGTTTGTGAGATCTAAACGCAATTGAAAGACAGACAGACTGCAACAGCCAAAAAGCGAGTGTAAAAGTTTACTTTTATAAGTTTAAGCATATGTCGGTAACTTTATGGTTGAAATACCTTGTAGTAATCTTTGGATTAAATTCAACAGAATCATGCTGCGATTTTTCAGTCTTAGTCTACAGTTTTTAGATATTGGACAAACTGATTCATTTGAAAGTGTAAAGACAGTTTTTAGATATTGGACAAACTGATTCATTTGAAAGTGTGAAGACTGTTTTTAGATATTGGACAAACTGATTCATTTGAAAGTGTAAAGACTGTTTTTAGATATTGGACAAACTGATTCATTTGAAAGTGTAAAGACAGTTTTTAGATATTGGACAAACTGATTCATTTGAAAGTGTAAAGACTGTTTTTAGATATTGGACAAACTGATTCATTTGAAAGTGTGAAGACTGTTTTTAGATATTGGACAAACTGATTCATTTGAAAGTGTGAAGACAGTTTTTAGATATTGGACAAACTGATTCATTTGAAAGTGTGAAGACTGTTTTTAGATATTGGACAAACTGATTCATTTGAAAGTGTAAAGACTGTTTTTAGATATTGGACAAACTGGTTCATTTGAAAGTGTAAAGACTGTTTTTAGATATTGTACAAACTGATTCATTTGAAAGTGTAAAGACTGTTTTTTAGATATTGGACAAACTGATTCATTTGAAAGTGTGAAGACTGTTTTTAGATATTGGACAAACTGATTCATTTGACTAACTTGGTAAAGCAAGGGTTTAACTGACCTGTGCTTTCATCATCAAATCATGTTTGCCTTTAGGCCGTCCACCATAAAGATCTTCTGTCTCTAGTTCAACTTCACTTTCGTCACTGGACTCCATCTCTTCCTTCTCCCTGTAAGCACAGAACTAAACATTGTGACTCAGTACATGAACACTCGGGGTAAATACTGAACAAATTCCTTAGACCAGATTGGAACATGCAGTGGGTTAATACTGAACACATTCCAACAAGTTTCATCTACAAAGATATGTAATAAGCTCAAAAAAGACTTGTGGACAAGGAAATCAAACTATTGTCTCAAATAAACTAATGTCTCAAATAAACTAATGTCTCAAATAAACTAATGTCTCAAATAAACTAATGTCTCAAGTAAACTAATGTCTCAAGTAAACTAATTCTTAAGTAAACTAATTCTTAAGTAAACTAATGTCTCAAGTAAACTAATGTCTCAAGTAAACTAATGTCTCAAGTAAACTAATTCTTAAGTAAACTAATTCTTAAGTAAACTAATGTCTCAAGTAAACTAATGTCACAAATAAAATAGTTTCATATAAAAAAAATGTCTCGAATACAATATGTCATAAGAAGTAATGCTTCAATTGAATGCCCCAAAGGATCTAATTTATCAAGTAATTCAAGTAAACTAATTTATCAAGTAAACTAATGTCTCAAATGAACTGATGTCTCAAGTAAATTAATGTATCAAGTAGACTAATGTCTCAAGTGAACAGATGTCTCAAACTAATATGCAGAATGAGCTCATGTCTCAAGTGAACTTATGTCTTATGTGAGCTAATGTTTCGATTGAGCTAAGTCTCAAGTGAAATATGTCTCAAACCAATAACCCAAATGAATAAATGTCTCAAGTGAGCTAATGTCTAGAGTGAACACATATCTTACATGAGCTAATATTTATAAAATTGAACTAATGTTTGAAATGAACTAACGTCTTATTTGCAAGTAAACTAATGTCTTCTTCAATGAACTTATAGTCTCCTACAAACTTACTTTCGTGCCTGCTCGTCCTTGAGCCTACTGGCTTCTTGTTCTTTTTCTAATTTCTTTTTCATGTACTCTTCAAGTTCAGTGCCTTCAAGCTTGATCCGTCGCTTTATCTACAACAAAGAGGGCATGCTAACTATACTGTAACACAGGACAGACATGGGGGCAACAATGCTGTAACATAGGTCATGACTTTGAGTAACACTACTGTAACATAGGTCATGACTTTGAGTAATACTACTGTAACATAGGTCATGACTTTGAGTAATACTACTGTAACATAGGTCATGACTTTGAGTAATACTACTGTAACATAGGTCATGAATTTGAGTAACACTATTGTAGCATAGGTCATGACTTTGAGTAATACTACTGTAACATAGGTCATGACTTCGAGTAATACTACAGTAACATAGGTCATGACTTTGAGTAACACTACTGTAACATAGGTCATGACTTTGAGTAATACTACAGTAACATAGGTCATGACTTTGAGTAATACTACAGTAACATAGGTCATGACTTTGAGTAACACTACTGTAACATAGGTCATGACTTTGAGTAACAATACTGTAACACAGGTCATGACTTTGAGTAACAATACTGTAACACAGGTCAGGACTTTGAGTAATACTACAATAACATAGGTCATAAGTTTGAGTAACACTACTGCATGAAGAGAGTGAAGATGCTCAGCACTACTTTACTTGACTACAGAAGTCACAGGAGAGAGATGTACACAGAAAGAACTGAAGGGAACTACGTTGGTGGCAAGGGAGAGAAAATAATTGATATAGCGTACACAGGAAAACAACACAAAACACAGGGAAAGTATAACAATAGACTGTTAGGAAAGCAATGAAACACAGGAAAGTATAACAATAGACTGTTAGGAAAGCAATGAAACACAGGAAAGTATAACAATAGATTGTTAGGAAAGCAATGAAACACAGGGAAAGTATAACAATATAAAACTCCACTACTGCTAGTGTGACTTGTAACGGTGCTATTTCATTAGGACTACAAAAATCCTAGGATGACTTGGAATAGTGTCCGCTTTTATTTGTCCCAAAGTCTGTCTACAAACTAGTTTCAACTATTTCATTGGCTCATCTTGAAGTGTCAGTTCTCTCACTGACTGCCTACTTTTTGTTTCTCTTCAAACAACTTTGTTCTGTGTTGGACCGAGGGTAGAGGCGGTGCCTACAATTTAAAACCACAAATAAATGGACTGTGGTTTATTTATTTTTTTTGGAAATCAAAAACCTAGAAAAAAAAAAAAAAGAAGTCTTGTCAGGTGAATGTCGGCAATGAATGGGACACGGTGAGGGTCATGAGCAAGTACATACATTCCATCCGTCAAGAGAAAGGCACTTTGATTCACAAGACTATTAATTAGTAGTGAAATATTTCAATAAAAACAACGCTTATAGTGAAACATTTCAATAAAAACAACGCTTATAGTGAAACATTTAAAAAAAACAATGCTTATAGTGAAACATTTCAATAAAAACAACGCTTATAGTGAAACATTAAAAAAAAAAACAACAATGCTTATAGTGAAACATTTCAATAAAAACAACGCTTATAGTGAAACATTTAAAAAAAACAATGCTTATAGTGAAACATTTCAATAAAAACAACGCTTATAGTGAAACATTTAAAAAAAAACAATGCTTATAGTGAAACATTTCAATAAAAACAACGCTTATAGTGAAACATTAAAAAAAAAAACAATGCTTATAGTGAAACATTTCAATAAAGCAATGCTTATAATGAAACATTTCAATAAAAACAACGCTTATAGTGAAACATTTCAATAAAGCAATGCTTATAATGAAACATTTCAATAAAAACAACGCTTATAGTGAAATATTTCAATAAAAACAATGCTTATAGTGAAACATTTCAATAAAACAATGCTTATAGTGAAACATTTCAATAAAAACAACGCTTATAGTGAAACATTCCAATAAAAACAACGCTTATAGTGAAACATTTCAATAAAGCAATGCTTATAATGAAACATTTCAATAAAAACAACGCTTATAGTGAAATATTTCAATAAAAACAACACTTATAGTGAAACATTTCAATAAAGCAATGCTTATAATGAAACATTTCAATAAAAGCAACGCTTATAGTGAAATATTTCAATAAAAACAACGCTTATAGTGAAACATTTCAATAAAGCAATGCTTATAATGAAACATTTCAATAAAAGCAACGCTTATAGTGAAATATTTCAATAAAAACAACGCTTATAGTGAAATATTTCAATAAAAACAACGCTTATAGTGAAATATTTCAATAAAAACAACGCTTATAGTGAAACATTTCAATAAAGCAATGCTTATAATGAAACATTTCAATAAAAACAACGCTTATAGTGAAACATTTCAATAAAACAATGCTTATAGTGAAACATTTCAATAAAAACAACGCTTATAGTGAAACATTTCAATAAAAACAACGCTTATAGTGAAACATTTCAATAAAACTATGCTTAAAATGAAACATTTCAATAAAAACAACGCTTATAGTGAAACATTTCAATAAAGCAATGCTTATAATGAAACATTTCAATAAAAACAACGCTTATAGTGAAATATTTCAATAAAAACAACGCTTATAGTGAAACATTTCAATAAAGCAATGCTTATAATGAAACATTTCAATAAAAGCAACGCTTATAGTGAAATATTTCAATAAAAACAACGCTTATAGTGAAATATTTCAATAAAAACAACGCTTATAGTGAAACATTTCAATAAAGCAATGCTTATAATGAAACATTTCAATAAAAACAACGCTTATAGTGAAACATTTAAAAAAAACAATGCTTATAGTGAAACATTTCAATAAAACAATGCTTATAGTGAAACATTTCAATAAAAACAACGCTTATAGTGAAACATTTCAATAAAACTATGCTTAAAATGAAACATTTTAATAAAAACAATGCTTATAGTGAAACATTTCAATAAAACAATGCTTATAATGAAACATTTCAATAAAAACAACGCTTATAGTGAAACATTTCAATAAAAACAACGCTTATAGTGAAACATTTAAAAAAAACAATGCTTATAGTGAAACATTTAAAAAAAACAATGCTTATAATGAAACATTTCAATAAAAACAACGCTTATAGTGAAACATTTCAATAAAACAATGCTTATAATGAAACATTTCAATAAAAACAACGCTTATAGTGAAACATTTCAATAAAAACAACGCTTATAGTGAAACATTAAAAAAAACAATGCTTGTAGTGAAACATTTCAATAAAAACAGCGCTTATAGTGAAACATTTCAATAAAGCAATGCTTAATGTGAAACATTTCAATAAAAACAACGCTTATAGTGAAACATTTCAATAAAAACAACGCTTATAGTGAAACATTTCAATAAAAACAACGCTTATAGTGAAACATTTAAAAAAAACAATGCTTATAGTGAAACATTTAAAAAAAACAATGCTTATAATGAAACATTTCAATAAAAACAACGCTTATAGTGAAACATTTCAATAAAACAATGCTTATAATGAAACATTTCAATAAAAACAACGCTTATAGTGAAACATTTCAATAAAAACAACGCTTATAGTGAAACATTAAAAAAAACAATGCTTGTAGTGAAACATTTCAATAAAAACAGCGCTTATAGTGAAACATTTCAATAAAGCAATGCTTATAGTGAAACATTTCAATAAAAACAACGCTTATAGTGAAACATTTCAATAAAAAAAAACAACGCTTATAGTGAAACATTTCAATAAAAAAAACGCTTATAGTGAAACATTTCAATAAAAACAACGCTTATAACAAAATAAACTAAACAGTAGAACATAATTCCTAAATCAATCCTCAAAGCGTCGGGTATGTTTAGTACGAATGAAGGTGAAATTCACATGAAAACTTTGATTATTCATTTATTATTTTATATGTTACCCTATTGTGTTTTCATAAAAGCGTTGTTTTATTATATAGATATTTTTTTTTTCACTCCGTATTAGTTTAGCCTTTGTTGTCTTTAACTTGTACAATTATTCTTGTTCACTGATGTTGGTTGCCGGTATCAGATAAAACTGTTTTATTGAATAGTATTTTTGTAGAAGGAAAATCCTTTGTAACAATGGAAATGAAGACAATGTTCATCCATGAGAAAGTGTTATTTCTAGATGATAGTATCTTGACATTCTCATTGATAGAGTTGAGTTCACTCTTTCATTTCTTAGCGCCTAATTCTCTTAACAAGGCTCACCTCTCCCACTGGCCCGAAGTCCACAGTAGCCATTCCAAAACTAAAGACAATCTAAAAAGACAAAGGCTTAACCCTTGGTACCAAACTCAGACTGATGCGCTCCCTGGTCATGGCCACAATTTTATATGCTTGTCAGTCTTGGACGCTGACTGCAATGGAATTGAGATGCTACAGAAGGATCCTGGGTATCCCATTCAAAGACCGCACCACAAACCAAGAAATTAGAGACACGGGTGTTGTGATTGTTGTGAACTCCTAGCCTATGACTTTGACATGGATACATTACGTATGTATTACTTCAAGAACACCAGGGATGCATTAAAAATAAGAAATATTTAATAAAGAAATAAGAATAAATTATAACTGTAGATAACGCCAACAAAAGCTGAATTTCCTAAATATACATTAACTATCAAACTGCCTTATAATGGCTCCTACTATGCTATCCCAAAATCCGGTCCCCTGTCAACAATAACAAAACTCAAGGGCCGTCACCCCACTTTACCTAGTCAACCAATGAAATAATAATAAATACAATAAATAAACATAGAAATCCTCACATCTTACAACCAAGGTTCTATAAAGTGCTGTCAACAATGTTCTATACAAACACAATCACCACATTCCCCCCTTACCAAAATAAGCTATTAATATAACTTATTAATAGCGTAAAGAAAGAGTGAAATGGAAAAAAAAAATACACACAGATCCACGCTACCGTCAATGGCATTGGGCTTTCAACTAAATTGGAAAAATGACAGAATCACATAAAATTTACATTTTAACATCTCTATTTAGTTTACATTTCTACGTTTCCCAAATAAATCCCTTAGTTACAATATCACCAAATTAAATTCTCTACATCAAAAGACAACTAATATAGGAGAAAAAAAAATGTAACAATTCAAATTTAAATCAACAGGGTTGTCGATAGGACTGGTGGCAATTTGAGAGAAATGAATTAGCACATTCATTTCCTTACATTTAACCTTATAGTACAATAATTATAAAACAGGACATTTAGTCTATAGTTAGGTCGTCTCTGAGTACATTAAACAATTCGACAACTTCAACATCATTCTCGATACCACTGACTTAGCAGGCTTAAGGCCAGTGGAATATGTCTTATGCAGCTCTTTCTAAGGTCCTCCACTATTAGGCTCAATAACGAAAGTCGATACGTAACAGTCTCACCATTTCTACAATGTGGGGTCAGCCCTCACACCGTTCTTTTAGTTCCTCAACTATAAGGTCTCACTATTTTCCAGCCTTGACAGAGTGTCTGCGATGACGTTGTCTACCCCTGCCACGTGTTTTACGTCATATTGAAAGTCAGACAGTTTTAATGCCCAACGGGCCATTCTTCCATTGTTTAATTTGCGACCGTTCAGCGCTTTGAGAGGTGCATGGTCAGTTTGGAGAATGAACGGCTTGCCTAATAGATATCTAGCTAGTTTAGCGGTGGCCCAGACGATGGCTAGGCATTCTCTTTCTACAACTGCATATCGTTGCTCTGTGTCCGTCAGCTTGCGGCTGATGTAACATACGGGATGGAGATTGCCCTCATGTTCCTGCAGTAAGCAAGCTCCAATCCCCGTAGACGACGCATCGGTTGCTAAGGTAAATGTCTTTGCCAGGTCTGGTAGTTGTAGAATAGGTTCCGATTGGAATACTTGTTTTATTGCTTGCACCGCTTGCTCGCAATGTTGGTCCCACTCAATTTTCCTCTGTGTGTTATTCTGCCTACGTTCCGTTTTACCGTTCTTAGTTTTTGTCAAATCCGTTAAGGGTGTGATCATTTCTGCACAGTTAGGAATGTATTTCCTGTAAAAGTTAACCAAACCAATTAATCTCTTAACGTCCTTTACGTTCTTTGGAGTCTCAATTTCTAGGATTCGTTGTATGGTGTTTCCCTTTGGTTTTAACTGTCCATATCTTATGTCATGGCCTAGAAATTCAATAGATAAATATTAATGTGAAAGATTTTCTTTTTTCCATTGACTTCAATCTCGTAATCTACATTGTTCATTTTCCTTGTGATTTTAAATGGCCCTCTCCACGATAGTTCCATTTTGTTCTTATCTGGTAGCAACACACGAACGTCTTCACCAACTTTAAATGTTCTTAATCTCCTATTTCTATTCACCCTTTCTCTTGTTTCTATTCCTTTGTCGTTGAGTGATTCTTTTGCGATATGACAAGCTCGAATTATTCGGTCTCTAAGGTTAACTATGGCCTCTAACGAATTTCTTTTATCTTCATCTAGATCCTTCTTGTAGAGTAGAGATTTCAATATTTGGAGCGGCCCTCTTGGGTTCGCTCCATAAATTAGTTCAAATGGTGAAAACCCAGTACAATTTTGAGGAATTTCCCTGTATGCAAAAAGTACACAAGGTAAAAATAAGTCCCAGTCCTCTTCTCTACCTACTGAAGCCTTTTCTAACATGGTTTTTACAGTCCCGTTTAGTCGTTCGCAGACCCCATTGCTCTGGGGGCAGTAGGGGGTCGTGAAACACTGCTTTATTCCTAGGGTGTTCGTAATGTGACGAGTAAGGTTTGCTGTGAACTGTACCCCTCTATCGCTTATGATAGTATCCGGGAACCCAATTCTAGTGAACAAGTTCAGCAAAGCTCCAGCTGTTTCTTCTGCTGTAGCCTTTTTCAAAGGATATGCTTCTGCTCATCGTGTAGCGAAATCTACAATTGTTAGGATATACCTGTGACCCCTTTTTGACATTGTGGCTGTCGGTCCTATAATATCAACTGCAATGTTCTGGAAAGGTCTACATGCTAGATCTGTTCTCTGTATAGGAGCTGGTCTCGGTTTGTTTTTCCTCATGTCCAGGCATATTTTGCAGGATGACACATATTTAGCAATGTCTTTGTCCATACCAGGCCAATAGAAGGAGTGTTGGATTCTTTGTTTTGTTTTTGCGCGACCCATATGTCCAGCTACTGATAAATCGTGTAGTATCATTAATCTGTATTCCTTGGGTGTTACTAATTGTTTGAATTCACCCCTTTGATCGGTATATTTTCTAATTAAGGTGCCTTGTTTTATTATGAATTCTTTCTTACTTCTCTTTGTGCTTGCTACTGTTCCTTTCTTTGCCAAATTAAAAATTTTAGTCAGAGTGGGGTCTTTCTTTTGAGCTTCTTGAAATTTTTCTGGATTGCATTTCTCTGTCATAGTGTCACCCCCAGGCTTTTCGTCACTATCGTCTCTTTTAGTTCTGTTCAGGAGGTCATCGCCAGAACTTTCCTGTTCTCGTTTCAATTTTTGTTGTCTGGTTTCAACTTGCTGTATGGTTTCTATAGGACTTGTCTGACTAGGGATCTGTACTTCTTTTTGGTTGGGGTTTTGTGCCATTTGTTGTTGCATCTGCATACAATCATCTTGTTGAGGTAACTTCCAGTTATACAATTCTTTCCAACTATTGATCTGAGCCTCTTTTGGAAATTCTATGTTTGGAACATTTCCTATCAACAAATCGAATGGTCCATTATCAACAACTATAGCTTCAACAGTTTTATTGAAATAGGGGGAGTTAATGTGTACTATAGCGGTCGGGTAACTTTTGACCTGCCCTCCAAAACCTTGTACTTTGCATTGTCTTTTGGTGTACTGATGGGGACTCACAAGTTTTCCTAGAAGTACACATTTCGTGCCTCCTGTGTCGCGTAGGGACAGGATGTGATTCACGTTAACTATTGCAGGGGTAACGTACGGTGAAAGACTCTCTGCTAAGCCTCCTACGTGAGCTACAACATCATTCTTCCAGTATTCTCTTCGCCTTGCCTCTCTACAATACTTCGCTATGTGTCCCATTTTCCTACAGTTAAAGCATCTCACTTCATTTCTCTGGGCCGATGACTGATTTGGTCTATAATCATTTTGTTCTCTCTCTGTATATCTCTGTATATTTCTGTCTTGTGGTGGACTGCGTTGCTGTGCTGTTTCTTTCTTTGTAAATCGTGCTGCTGTAGGGACTGTTGTGGCGGCTATTTCGATTTCTTCACTGTTTTCAACCTTTTGTAGTATTTCGCCCGGATGTGCCGCTACATAAGTTTGACACAGTTCCATAACGGTCTCCACACTTCTCGGTTTTCTTTCCTGTAGGAAAGCAAACAAATGCTTCCCAGCAGTTGATACGATTTTGTCCACGATGATAAACTGCTTTAGACTCTCGAAGGATTCTTCAATTCCAGACGCTTGAACCCATTTTTCGAACGTTATTTTCACATCAGAAACAAATTGCTTCATGTTGCCGTCTGATGGTGGTTTTAGCTCATGAAACTTCTGTCGGTAGTCGTCTTCGCTGTATTGATAGAAATCAAGCAATGTTTTCTTGAGGAAGGCATAGTTTGCTACCTCGTCATCGCTTAGGACTTGTAGTGCATCGAGGGCCTCCGACCAAACTGAGAAGTTGTATGGCCCATTCGTGTTGTGGTTCCTTTTCAAGTTTCATCAACATTTCAAATCTGTTGATAAATGCATCCATCTTATCCGTACCTTCCACGAATTTTTGTCTCTTTGTTTGGGGCGTATTTCTTTTCCTCGTGTCTCTATTTTCCTGCTCCTCTACATCCTTTGCTTTACTCTCCTTTTCAATTGCGGCAATTTTGGCCTTCGATTCCTCGTCGTCTCTTTTTATTTTGGCCGCTACTTGGTCCTCTTCTAGTTTCCATTTAAATCTCACCTCTTCTTCCAGCATTGCCATCTTCCGTTCTTCTACTTTCGCCTTTTCTTTCCTCTCTTCCATTCTAGCATCTCTCTCCTCATTCTGTCTTATGATTTTAGCAACCCACTCGTCCAATTCTTCTCTCTGGTAGCCAAGACTCTTCCCCGTTTCGTAAAGTTTTAGTAGGTCACCGTATACTTTTTCGGCCATTTTATGGACGTATGTTTGTTCTTATACTTTAGAACAAACCTTTTAGTCCCTGAGTTAATTGATTTCCCAGCCCTATATTTGAAGTCAGTAGAGTTTACTGCTGACCAGAAGATAATAGATAACAACTATAAGGATGAAATAGTTCACCTGTCAACTTGTTGACACACTTGCTGCTCCACCATTGTTGTGATTGTTGTGAACTCCTAGCCTATGACTTTGACATGGATACATTACGTATGCAATACTTCAAGAACACCAGGGATGCGTTAGAAATAAGAAATATTTAATAAAGAAATAGGAATAAATTATAACTGTAGATAACGCCAACAAAAGCTGAATTTCCTAAATATACATTAACTATCAAACTGCCTTATAATGACTCCTACTATGCTATCACAAAACTCCGGTCCCACTGTCAACAATAACAAAGCTCAAGGGCCGTCACCCCACTTTACCTAGTCAACCAATGAAATAATAATAAATACAATTAATAAACATAGAAATCCTCACATCTTACAACCAAGGTTCTATAAAGTGCTGTCAACAATGTTCTATACAAACACAATCACCACACGGGTTACTGCAGCGATCGGACCCCATGATGACTTGCTAACTATCGTACAAAACGCAAGCTAAAAATCTTTGGCCATATTACAAGATCTTTGGGGCTCGCAAAAACCTTCCTCCAGGGAACAGTACCAGCAAAAAGAAGAAGAGGCAGACAGAGAAAGCGAAGGGAGGACAACATAAAAGAATGGACGGGCCTGTCAGTGAAAGAAGTTCTAACTAAGGCAAAGGACAGAGAGGAATGGAGAAAGACTGTCGACGAATCTTGCATGGTGCCCCAACGGTCCAACAGACTAAGGGATAGGTCAAGGTAAAATCTCCCCTTAGCTTAGGACATTTGTATATGACACTAAAATGTATTCAAAATTATTGATGAACAAACTGGTCGATTTTTGTTTTATTGATTCACGTGACGTCATCGATCACGAGCTTGTATTTGATGAGGAGTAGTCGAACAAGTTGAAACATACAAGAAAGATATCAACATACAAGAAAGATATCAACATAAAGATACCAACATACAAAAAAGATATCAACATAAAGATATCAACATACAAAAAAGATATCAACATACAAGAAAGATATCAACATACAAGAAAGATATCAACATACAAGAAAGATATCAACATAAAGATACCAACATACAAAAAAAGATATCAACATAAAGATATCAACATACAAAAAAGATATCAACATAAAGATATCAACATACAAAAAGATATCAGCATACAAGAAAGATATCAACATACAAGAAAGATATCAACATACAAGAAAGATATCAGCATACAAAAAAGATATCAACATACAAGAAAGATATCAACATACAAGAAAGATATCAACATACAAGAAAGATATCAGCATACAAGAAAGATATCAACATACAAGAAAGATATCAACATACAAGAAAGATACCAACATACAAGAAAGATACCAACATACAAGATATATATCAACATACAAGAAAGATATCAACATACAAGAAAGATACCAACATACAAGAAAGATACCAACATACAAGATATATATCAACATACAAGAAAGATATCAGCATACAAAAAAGATATCAACATACAAGAAAGATATCAACATACAAGAAAGATATCAGCATACAAAAAGATATCAACATACAAAAAAGATACCAACATACAAGAAAGATATCAACATACAAGAAAGATATCAGCATACAAAAAAGATATCAACATACAAGAAAGATACCAACATACAAGAAAGATACCAACATACAAGATATATATCAACATACAAGAAAGATATCAACATACAAGAAAGATACCAACATACAAGAAAGATACCAACATACAAGATATATATCAACATACAAGAAAGATATCAACATACAAGAAAGATACCAACATACAAGAAAGATACCAACATACAAGATATATATCAACATACAAGAAAGATACCAACATACAAGAAAGATACAGAGTGATATAGTCTGAACGTTTAAAAAAATAAAATCAAGTAGCAATACTACATAAAATACTGAAATCCTAACTTCAAATACAACCTAAAAAATAAAGCCACAAAGATAAAAGCACATTTCTTATTGTATATGCTTGGACAAATTCGTACAAGTACTCCTTCTTCCCTAGTGCCATTAGAGTACGGAACAGGTTGACTGAACAACACAGGAAAACCATTGAATGAGCAGAGTTTAAGTTACTAATTACCATGCAAGACTAATTGATGACTTTTCAAAGATACTAATGAGCAAAGCGAGACGCCATTTGAGCCTAAGACATTTGACGAAGTTCACCACCAGAGCTTGCTGAAACAATTGAAATAGTTTGGCATTGCTGCTTCGTTACATCAATGGATTCAGGATTGTCTATTTTTCTATAATGATAAATGGCTCTAAATCAAAACGAATAAGAGTAAACTCAGGTGTACCTCAAGGAACAGTCATAGGCTCACTACTGCGTCTAATGTACTCAAGAAAATTATTAAAAAAAAACTTAAAAAAACAAAACAAAACAAAGCTTATATTAAGCATAGTTGTAATAATTAGTTTGGATCATTCATGTAATTAAATTTGTAATAGATCTAGACTAAAAATAAAAAAAAGCCTTTTTATAAAAAAAAAAAAAAAAAAAAGGATGGGGTTAAAGATATGAATTCTCACTCATGACCCTCTCAAACCGACATTGTAACTACTCTGCTAGAGAAGTTCTTATGAAAATAGCAGATTGAATAGTTATGTATTGTTTCTATTTGTCGTATTTCAGGTTTGTGTTCACTAAGACTCAGACGACGACCTATAAAGGGGACTAATTCAGCTTATACCACTACTTCAGTCAAGTACAAAGTCTTTCCCATGTTCGAGGTATGAAACAAAATAATTACCGATAGCTGAATTACTAGTTGTTGTATTTTTATTCTTGTGTTGTCAGGTAAAAGAAATTATTTGTGCACATTTTTGGGTGTCGGAGAAATAACGTGTACAACCTTTCTATCCGACAGATTAGAAACAAAAGTCAGAGAATTGGAAGACAATCGCTAAAACTAACAACAACAACAATAATAACAAGGTTACAAAAGACAGTTTGTGTGGAAACACAAACTCAAAATCGGCCTCCGAAGTGGTCCACCCAGGCAGGCTTCAATATTTTCAGAAAGAACTTCCAAATGAAATTATATCAAAGACAAATGAGAGATAAGAATGAAGAAAGAAGGTTAACAGATCTTGTGTAGTGCCCCAACGGTCCAGCAGATCAAAGGCTAGGTGAAAGTGAATGTAAAGTTAGATGTGAACCTGGCCTAACTAGTTCCCCTTTCAGACCTTGTGGTCTATAGGGCAGATTATGTAAGGTTCAACTGTTTTTGTGGCCTACGGTTAACGAGGGTGTCATGTAGCCAGCCTCCATTTATATAGAGGTGCAGCTGTGTATCAAGGATTGGCCTCTTTAGTCACACAAGAAGTTGCAAAGGGAAAAGATCGTCTCTCGAGACGTAAAATGCCACAGACAGACATGTAGCCAGCACAACGACCAACCGCCTTTACTTTTCCGCAACTAATGAGTGGACTCTGAGGCGCCCAAAGATTCCAAAGTTAAAAATCCCAGTCTTCAGCAGGAGTCGAACCCGGGACCCCCTTTAGAGAATGGACCCCCGGTTCAGAAGCCAAGCGCTTTACCGCTCAGCCACCGCGTCTCCCCTGGCCTAACTGATGTCTTGTAATTGATCAGATTTTTTAAAAAGGCTCAATCTCTTATTCCGCAATAGATAAAAAAAAAGATCAGGAAAATGAAGTTTATAAGATTACTATTCGTTTTAAATTAGGTCTAACTTATAATGCATACTTATTAGCTTTTTCTCTTTAAAAAAATACTTACATAACTGATTTTAAAAATTAAATTTTTCGCTTTCAGAAAAAAAAAAAGTAGCCGTTGCATCAGAACTTTGAATGGTCTAAAATATTGTGATGTCGAATTTTCAATATCTTTTCTAGTTTACGAGATCTAAACTGGACGGACTGACAGACGGACAGACATTTCACACAAAACTAATAGCGTCTTTTCCCCTTTCGGGGGCCGCTAATAAAACAAATAAAAACTAATGCTATTCAAAGTGAACCAGTTACACCGAGTACAAACTCAAAATATCTACATAAAAAGTTATCATGGCATCCCCATATTAATGTAATAGCTTTAAAAAAGCGTTAAGGTTTATTAAAAGAATTTTAGAATCCAACAAGAACATCAAACTAAAGTTAGCCCTAAATTAGAATATGTCTCCTTCAAGAAAGCATGACGTTAGAGAATGGAATGGGTTGCCTGAATAAGCCAGGACAACAAAAGACTTGGCAGTCACTGATTAGCATGCCTAATAATGATCTTCTCTTCTGAAGTAACGTCTGCAGCTTAGAAGGTAAGATAACTCCATCTATAAAGCCAACCTAGCCTGAACAACGGTGTGACTGTATCACTAGAGACTAAACGAGTAGAAGAAGAGTAACTCAAAGTGAAATCCTGTGTTTGTAATGTGGCTTGGACTATCCAGAAGATGTACGTCTCTGTACGTCCACTGGACATCTGCAGGAGCTCAGTACGTCGTTCAACTCGGAGCTCTGCACTACGTCAAAGATGACCATGAATACAGTAATAGAGGAGGTAAATTAACATTGGCTTCATTTGCAATTCTGTTACAGCCCTCGTTTGTGTGTTTCTAATGGTCAGGCTGTCCTATGACTAACTCGGCTTCCTTTAGATGTCACTTCAAGTGGAACAAAGTGATTCTCAGATGAGACTGTACTGGTCGTCTTCACACAATAGTCTGACCATTCCCCTAGGATGTAGTTAACAAGATCCAGAATAGACTGTACATGTTTAAATGTTTATTTATAGAGTTCAAGAATAGACTGTACATGTTTAAATGCTTATTTATAGAGTTCTAGAATAGACTGTACATGTTTAAATGCTTATTTATAGAGTTCAAGAATAGACTGTACATGTTTAAATGCTTATTTATAGAGTTCAAGAATAGACTGTACATGTTTAAATGCTTATTTATAGAGTTCAAGAATAGACTGTACATGTTTAAATGTTTATTTATAGAGTTCAAGAATAGACTGTACATGTTTAAATGTTTATTTATAGAGTTCAAGAATAGACTGTACATGTTTAAATGCTTATTTATAGAGTTCAAGAAAAGACTGTACATGTTCAAATGCTTATTTATAGAGTTCAAGAATAGACTGTACATGTTTAAATACTTATTTATAGAGTTCAAGAATAGACTGTACATGTTCAAATACTTATTTATAGAGTTCAAGAATAGACTGTACATGTTTAAATACTTATTTATAGAGTTCAAGAATAGACTGTACATGTTCAAATGCTTATTTATAGAGTTCAAGAATAGACTGTTCATGTTTAAATGCTTATTTATAGACTGTACATGTTTAAATGCTTATTTATAGAGTTCAAGAATAGACTGTACATGTTCAAATCCTTATTTATAGAGTTCAAGAATAGACTGTACATGTTTAAATGCTTATTTATAGAGCACTAGAATAGACTGTACATGTTTAAGTGTTTATTTATAGAGTTCTAGAATAGACTGTACATGTTTAAATGCTTATTTATAGAGTTCTAGAATAGACTGTACATGTTTAAGTGTTTATTTATAGAGTTCTAGAATAGACTGTACATGTTTAAGTGCTTATTTATAGAGAGTTTTAGAATAGACTGTACATGTTTATATGCTTATTGAAAGAGTTCTGGAATAGACTTTACATGTTTATATGCTTAATTAGAGAGTTCCAGAATAGACTGTACATGTTTATATGCTTATTTATAGTGAGTTCCAGAATAGACTGTACATGTTTATTTGCTTAATTAGAGAGTTCCAGAATAAACTGTACATATTCATATGCTTAATTACAGAGTTTCAGAATAGACTGTACATATTTATTTGCTTATTTAGAGAGTTCTAGAATAGATTGTACATGTTAATATGCTTATTTAAAGAGTTCTAGAATAGACTTAACATGTTTATATGCTTAATTAGAGAGTTCCAGAATAGACTGCACATGTTTAAGTGCTTAATTAGAGAGTTCTATTACACGAGGAGAGAGAGAGAGAGAGAGAGTTGTTAAGAGAGAGACAGAGAGAGTTCTTAAGAGAGAGTTCTTAAGAGAGAAGAGTTGTTAAAAGAGAGAGAGAGAGAGTTGTTAAGTGAGAGAGAGAGAGTTGTTAAGTGAGAGCGAGAGAGAGAGAGAGAGAGTTCTTAAGTGAGAGAGAGAGAGTTGTTAAGTGAGAGAGAGAGAGTTGTTAAGCGAGAGAGAGAGAGAGAGTTCTTAAGTGAGAGAGAGAGAGTTGTTAAGTGAGAGAGAGAGAGAGAGAGTTGTTAAGAGAGAGAGAGAGTTGTTAAAAGAGAGAGAGAGTTGTTAAGTGAGAGAGAGAGAGAGTTGTTAAGTGAGAGAGAGAGAGTTGTTAAGAGAGAGAGAGTTGTTAAAAGAGAGAGAGAGTTGTTAAATGAGAGAGAGAGAGAGAGAGAGTTGTTAAGAGAGAGAGAGAGAGAGAGAGTTGTTAAGTGAGAGAGAGAGAGAGAGTTGTTAAGTGAGAGAGAGAGAGTTGTTAAGTGAGAGAGAGAGAGAGAGTTGTTAAGTGAGAGAGAGAGAGAGAGAGAGAGAGAGAGTTGTTAAGCGAGAGAGAGAGAGAGAGTTCTTAAGTGAGAGAGAGAGAGTTGTTAAGTGAGAGAGAGAGAGAGAATTGTTAAGAGAGAGAGAGAGTTGTTAAAAGAGAGAGAGAGTTGTTAAGTGAGAGAGAGAGAGAGTTGTTAAGTGAGAGAGAGTTGTTAAGAGAGAGAGAGTTGTTAAAAGAGAGAGAGAGAGTTGTTAAGTGAGAGAGAGAGAGAGAGAGAGAGAGAGAGAGAGTTGTTAAGAGAGAGAGAGAGAGAGAGTTGTTAAGTGAGAGAGAGAGAGAGAGTTGTTAAGTGAGAGAGAGAGAGTTGTTAAGTGAGAGAGAGAGAGAGAGAGAGAGTTGTTAAGTGAGAGAGAGAGAGAGAGAGAGTTGTTAAAAGAGAGAGAGAGTTGTTAAAAAAAGAGAGAGAGAGAGTTGTTAAGAGAGAGAGAGAGAGAGAGTTGTTAAGAGAGAGAGAGAGTTGTTAAAAGAGAGAGAGAGTTGTTAAAAAAGAGAGAGAGAGAGTTGTTAAGAGAGAGAGAGAGAGAGAGTTGTTAAGAGAGAGAGAGAGTTGTTAAAAGAGAGAGAGAGAGAGTTGTTAAGAGAGAGAGAGAGAGTTGTTAAAAAAGAGAGAGAGAGAGAGTTGTTAAGAGAGAGAGAGAGAGAGAGAGAGTTGTTAAGAGAGAGAGAGAGTTGTTAAAAAAAAGAGAGAGAGAGAGTTGTTAAGAGAGAGAGAGAGTTGTTAAAAGAGAGAGAGAATTGTTAAAAAAGAGAGAGAGTTGTTAAGAGAGAGAGAGAGAGTTGTTAAGAGAGAGAGAGAGAGAGTTGCTAAGAGGTAGAGAGAGAGTTGTTAAGAGAGAGAGAGAGTTGTTAAAAGAGAGAGAGAGAGTTGTTAAAAAAGAGAGAGAGTTGTTAAAAAGAGAGAGAGAGAGAGTTGTTAAGAGAGAGAGAGAGAGAGAGAGTTGTTAAGAGAGAGAGAGAGAGAGAGTTGCTAAGAGGTAGAGAGAGAGTTGTTAAGAGAAAGAGAGAGAGTTGTTAAGAGAGAGAGAGTTGTTAAAAAAGAGAGAGAGTTGTTAAGAGAGCGAGAGAGAGTTGTTAAAAAAGAGAGAGAGTTGTTAAAAAAGAGAGAGAGCTGTTAAGAGAGAGAGAGAGAGTTGTTAAGAGAGAGAGAGAGAGAGAGTTGCTAAGAGGTAGAGAGAGAGTTGTTAAGAGAGAGAGAGTTGTTAAGAGAGCGAGAGAGAGTTGTTAAGAGGGAGAGAGTTGTTAAGAGGGAGAGAGTTGTTAAGAGGGAGAGAGTTGTTAAGAGGGAGAGAGTTGTTAAGAGAGAGAGAGTTGTTAAGAGAGAGAGAGTTGTTAAGAGAGCGAGAGTTGTTAAAAGAGAGAGAGTTGTTAAGAGGGAGAGAGTTGTTAAGAGGGAGAGAGTTGTTAAGAGAGAGAGAGTTGTTAAAAGAGAGAGAGTTGTTAAGAGAGCGAGAGAGAGTTGTTAAGAGGGAGAGAGTTGTTAAGAGAGCGAGAGAGAGTTGTTAAAAAAGAGAGAGTTGTTAAGAGAGCGAGAGAGAGTTGTTAAGAGGGAGAGAGAGAGTTGTTAAGAGGGAGAGAGTTGTTAAGAGGGAGAGAGTTGTTAAGAGGGAGAGAGTTGTTAAGAGGGAGATAGTTGTTAAGAGAGAGAGAGTTGTTAAGAGAGAGAGAGTTGTTAAGAGGGAGAGAGTTGTTAAGAGAGAGAGTTGTTAAGAGGGAGAGAGTTGTTAAGAGGGAGAGAGTTGTTAAGAGAGAGAGAGTTGTTAAAAGAGAGAGAGTTGTTAAGAGAGCGAGAGAGAGTTGTTAAGAGGGAGAGAGTTGTTAAGAGGGAGAGTTGTTAAGAGAGCGAGAGAGAGTTGTTAAGAGGGAGAGTTGTTAAGAGAGCGAGAGAGAGTTGTTAAGAGAGAGAGAGAGTTGTTAAGAGGGAGAGAGTTGTTAAGAGAGAGAGAGTTGTTAAGAGGGAGAGAGTTGTTAAGAGAGAGAGAGAGTTGTTAAGAGAGCGAGAGAGAGTTGTTAAGAGGGAGAGAGAGAGCTGTTAAGAGGGAGAGAGAGTTGCTAAGAGGGAGAGAGAGTTGTTAAGAGAGAGGGAGAGAGTTGTTAAGAGAGAGAGAGAGTTGTTAAGAGGGAGATAGAGTTGTTAAGAGAGAGAGAGAGTTGTTAAGAGAGAGAGAGAGAGAGAGAAATTGTTGAGGGAGAAAAAGATGGTTGTTGGGAAGATTGAGAAATTTAAAGCTTTTAGGTGTGTGTGTCTTGCGGGGGGGGTAGAGTTGTTGAGAAAGAGAGTTGTTGGGATACTTATTCACATTGGCATTCTAAGGATACTTAGTCACATTGGCATCCTAAGGATACTTAGTCACATTGGCATTCTAAGGATACTTAGTCACATTGGCATTCTAAGGATACTTAGTCACATTGACATTCTAAGTATACTTAGTCACATTGGCATCCTAAGGATACTTAGTCACATTGGCATTCTAAGGATACTTATTCACATTGGCATTCTAAGGATACTTAGTCACATTGGCATCCTAAGGATACTTAGTCACATTGGCATTCTAAGGATACTTAGTCACATTGACATTCTAAGTATACTTAGTCACATTGGCATCCTAAGGATACTTAGTCACATTGGCATTCTAAGGATACTTATTCACATTGGCATTCTAAGGATACTTAGTCACATTGGCATTCTAAGGATACTTAGTCACATTGGCATTCTAAGGATACTTAGTCACATTGACATTCTAAGTATACTTAGTCACTTTGACAGCTCAATTGTTATGGAAATAAGAGTATCGCCAATAACTTTAAGTTCGAATCCAAGCAGAAGTAAAAATAAAACAAGAAGACCAGTGGAAAAAAAAAAGACTAAAGTTGCAAATGTTAATGACATCTCATCATGAAACTTGTTAACCTTTTCTAAAATGTCAACTTTCCACAGGCCCAACGGAACAGTGTTGGCACGATTGGCCTCCTTTCTTCCCCCTGTTTCCGGTAAGTAACGAGTTAAGACAATGAGTGATCCCGAAATGAGGTGATGCTAATTTTAGCTCGATTGAGAAAGTCACAACAACATTGAATGTAGTGATGACATTAACCACGTGACTGGGGCATTTCAAATACTTCCTAATGAAGCCAGATGTATTCAGGGGCGGGCTGGGCGCCCAGGCAAGGCATAACAAGTCATTTTAAAATATCAGCTACAGTTTAAGGTTTAAATAATCTAGTTCACTAAACAATTCATCATTAATTGTCATGGGAATCGAGGGAATCGAACCCACGATATTCGCATTATCAGCATGACGCACTAGCCAACTTAGCTGACCGCTAAACAACAAACGGTCAAACATAAAAATATAGATGTAGATCTTTAATTTAAAAAAATACTTATAGAGTTAGCGTCATCAAAAAAAAACAAAAAAACAGAGGCGGCGCTCATCGGATCCGCCAACGGGCAAAGAAAATTCAAGCCATGATTGGATTTGAATGTCTATATTAAAGTAATAAAATACAACTTCAAATAAACATTTTGCGTTGCGTTTAACTTGAAAACAAACTAAATAACCTTTTATCGATGAAGAGACTTCTAGAACTTTCAACAAGAAACTAAATGTAATATGTCTACCTAAGCTCTAAATCTAGAACTGGGCCCTAGATAGTCCTAAGTAAGAGTGTCGTCAAGCGTACTAGGTCAAGACTAAGAGTCATGAGAATAGTCATTGTCTCTCTAAGACTTAAAACTAAAGCAAAGTTCATATCAAAAATATCTTTAAAAAACAAACAAAAAGAAGTGTCGCTCAAAGTACACGCTATTTCATCACGAGACATATTTGTCCATCGTGACCTTGGACGCTAGGGTTTTTGTACCAATAGGCAAGTCAATGAATGAAGCCATAATTACTAATGAGAAAGTCTGTAACCTTTTTTAAAAAAAAAACTTACCTCCCCTGGTGTATTTCATTTCAAAGTGATGTATTATAAAACAAAACTTACCTCCCCTGGTGTATTTCATTTCAAAGTGATGTATTATAAAACAAAACTTACCTCCTCTGGTGTATTTCATTTCAAAGTGATGTATTATAAAACAAAACTTACCTCCTCTGATGTATTTCATTTCAAAGTGATGTATTATAAAACAAAACTTACCTCCTCTGGTGTATTTCATTTCAAAGTGATGTATTATAAAACAAAACTTACCTCCTCTGGTGTATTTCATTTCAAAGTGATGTATTATAAAACAAAACTTACCTCCTCTGATGTATTTCATTTTAAAGTGATGTATTATAAAACAAAACAAAGTAATGTAGTATTTAAAAAAATACCTCACATGAAGTTTCTCCTCTAAAAGTGGTGTTTTATAAAAAAAAAAAAACAATTTTGAATTGTTAAAATTAAACGGTTTGAGATCAAAAATGCAGTTGCATCGGAACATTGTAGCATCTAAAATATATCGGACTTTTTATATCCTTTCTAGTTTCTGAGATCTAAACGGGACGGACAAATGTACAGACAGACAGAGCAAACAAAACTAATAGTGGCTTTCGGGGAGGAGCTAAAAATGGCCCCATTTTTTAAAAATTCTTACCACATAACGTAAAAATTAATTTGAATGAATTCTAGAATGAGGGAAGTGATATTTCTGAATTTGAATGAATTCTAGAATGAGTGAAGTGATATTACTGAATTTGAATGAATTCTAGAATGAGTGAAGTGATATTTCTGAATTTGAATGAATTCTAGAACGAGTGATTTCTGAATTGTGTCTGAAATGTTACGCAGCCAAAATGTGAGAAATTTCAGTTGGGTTGGATAGTGAAAAGCTGAGAAAATAAATTCATTTCTAGCCATGACGAAAGTGTGAGCTACTAGGAACAATTGGACCAAGTAATTGCTCT